>NW_010311375.1:54900-67566 GCF_000700745.2 Antrostomus carolinensis | reverse complement strand
CTTTCCCCTAATTTGTGCTAACGCTTACGAGCCATGAAGTCACCCAGAAGGGATGCACCTCAAGACTGCTTTCACTTTCGCCTTGGCCTAATCATGCAGTTGTAGAAGAAGGGAGTGTCGCCTGCTATCTTCATCCTCCCTTGTCCTGGGGAATGGGGAAGGTGAGCTGCCTCGGCTCCCTCTAGTCCCCAAACATGTGGCACTGTCTGCTCCAGCATATGTTTAGCTCTCCTGGACACCAGGACGAATGGAGAATGAGCAGAGCACTTAGTGGACTGGAGTAGTAAAAGAAAACAATTGAAGGAAACTTGTAATGTCATTTACGTTCTTCAAGAAAGCTCAGGAAAAGATGATGCTATTGGAAATTACCTTGGCTGTGTGGTACTGTATGGCCCACAGCAAAAATTAGAAATCAGAGAATGTGTTCAGCACGTTATCAACATGTTGTTTGAAGCATTTAACAGCTTCTGGGTCCTGTCTGTGCCATGGTTAGCACAGCAGATTATAAAAAGATCATTACTTTCAGAAACCAGGAACTCAAAAAGATTTTTCCAGCATTAAAATATCAAAATTAAGTGCTAGAAAACTAACAATAAACTTAAGCAAAAAAACTACAGATAGATTTCACTAAAATGAAAGAAAAAGGATTAAAATTAAATAAAATGAATCTAGATGACTAATTGAAACTCCTACTGCAGGCAGTTTACCATGTTTTGTGGTAAATTAAACACATCATTATCCTGAAAACTGGAAAGTGATTTAACAGAAATGGAATTTTTGCTTCACTGAAATGTGTTGCTTTGCAACAAAGGGGATTTCACTTCTTCAGTCAAATACTCAGTGAATGAGTTCCAAGACTAGAAGTTGTCTATGTTATTACAGAGCATTAACTTTTTCACTCAAGTAAACAAGACCTTACTCACAATAAAGTGGCCAATCTTTCTAAATGTATTTACATGCAGAGAGACTGTGCTGAGCCTAAAACAACTGGTAAGTTGTAAAATGAATACGGAGCTAGCTTGCTTTACACTTTGGATTTCTAGGGCACAGGAAGCTTGATTTGAAATGTGGATGACCTTAAATTAACTTATTTACTGGGAACATAAAAGAAAGTGCATGTATGAAATGAGAAAAATAAGTAGTTCTTGTCACAAGATTGCACCGCAAATATTTGTCCTGGCTGGATATGTTGATTGTGTCTTATTTTCCTCTTACTCAATTTTTCACTCCAGGCTTCCATACTAAGTCTTAAAAAACTGGTGAACTTAGTATATTTTGAGACAAAAGCTGAAAAAAGCAGTTAATAAACAAACATAATAACAAACTTGGAAGCTAGCCCTACTTTCATTTAGTTCAGTAGACAACTGGTGAATGAGACCATGCAGGAAACCAGATTGTCCACATTTCTGAATGTGTCAAACCTGAGTTTTTCCTCAAACTGAAGTACAAAGTAGTAGTTGTTCCCAAAGCTGGTTTAACAGAACGTGTACTTGAAAAAAATCAAGAGAACTGGTGGGATAGAACTGTACTTGTGCAAGGACTACCTGACAAGAAAGAAAAATTAAAATTAAAAAAAAAAAAAAAAAGGATTTTCTGTACTGCCTCAGATATTAGAAACCTCAATATCCTCCCTCATCTACCAGCCTACAGAAGCTGGGAGAAAACAGACCTAAATTTGGGAACATAAGCCATCAAAAGTAAAAAAAAAAAAAAAAATTAAAAAAAAACACTAGACAGAGTCCAACCTTACTTGAGCAATGACAAGTCCAGCCACACTTAGGCTGATTCATGTGCACAAACACACATGCTCACACATGTTTTGGCAGTGCAAAAGAAATGCTTATCCCAAATCTGGTTGTCTCATCTGGTTTTACCCACATGATTTTTAAATTTGGATAGTTTCCTATCAAAATTCCTCACTGACTGCATCCTATGAATTCACTAAGCTTTGCAGCTGCACAACGGAGGCAACATTACATTGCAGTGTATTTAATATGCTGTTGAAAGGGTGGGACTTGTACGCACATACAGAGACGGTGTTAAGTCCTCTGGTGTATATACCGTTCCCTATCCCTGTTCTTTTCCTCTGATCTGCTCATCAGAACAAGTTACCTGCAGCTCTTGACTTAGAGAGGAAAAAAAAAGCTGTTGCACTATTATAAAAAGCTGGACCTACTTGAACACAGATACAGACCGAGAACAAAACACTTGCAATAAAGCAAAAGCAGAATATATACTTAGCACAACTTCGAGCTGTTCCATTAACCATCTCATTCTACAAATACAAGTGAACATTATCAAAAGCTTGCTCCCCTTCCATGATAGGCAGAAACATTAATCTCATGTGCTATAAACCCCTTGACATACACTTGTAATCTATTAACACTGAAGGCGTAGGTCACTGGAAACAGTGCTCAGAAAAGACAGGGGTATCACAGGTTTCTTAGCCAGAACCATGCTTCATCTCAGAGCAAGAAGTTGCCTTCTTCCAAATATGTATCAGAAAATGAATCTTTAAGAAAAATTTTTCACAGTGGAACATAACATAACAAAAGCTGGCAAGTGACTGGTCATAATGGACTCTCCATTGAGAGTAGACTCCATCTGCCCCATGACTGGAGGCTGGACTAGGTGACCTTCAAAGGTGCCTTCCAACCCAAATCATTCTATACTTCTATAGTTTCCCCATGCCAGCACTGCAGGCATATCTGGGAGGGTAGGCATGACCAAGTGCACTGCCAAGGCTGCTAGTGGCCAAAATAAGATTTAAAGAAGATTTAAAGATTTTTAAAAAGTGGAATGGCAACTTAAAAGAAAGGCAGAGACACTTAACAAAATATTTTCTTAAAACCACCAAATTACTTCTCCTTGTCTAAGTTATTGCTGTAAACAGAAAAAATAGAGAAGCTGGCTTCTGCAGGGACTGCTGACTAAGGCAATTTTTGACTGCTTGCAACTCCTGAATATCCCACAGTGAGCTGCCTGTAATGCATGAGTTTGAATTATGCTTTAAAAACACCCTGTATAAATAGCGAAGATTAACCAGCAGGATAAGCGTC
Organism: Antrostomus carolinensis; assembly: GCF_000700745.2. Taxonomy (NCBI): domain Eukaryota; kingdom Metazoa; phylum Chordata; class Aves; order Caprimulgiformes; family Caprimulgidae; genus Antrostomus; species Antrostomus carolinensis. The sequence goes on along the minus strand of NW_010311375.1, from coordinate 64,507 downwards.
CAGGTCATATGTGCATGTTTTACTCATTTTATCCTTGCAATTAAGGCTTCCTGAAATTGTAGCTTTGTATTTGAAGAACGAGCTAGCAGACTTTCAATTTATAAGGTGTAATGTTTAATTTAAAAAATGGTTTAAGATCACCAAGACTGGAAAAATCTTAGTATTTCTCAAAGGTTGAGAAATTGCATAGCACAATGACTGCTCTAGTTATCCTATTCTTCTGCAAAACAGATTACATTCAGCAAACTCATTAGCACATTTGAAGTAGATTTTCATATAAAAGTGATGTAAGCAGAAGGACAATAATTTTAAATTAATTCTCATTTTAAACTTCCAACCTAATCGTAGCAAGATGGATGAATGAAGAGATAAGAGAGGAAGTGTAACAGCCTGAAAATTTACAAACTGACATTTCTTTCTTCCTTGAAATTTTTGATCATCTACTAAAACCTACATATTAAGCATTATACTATATTTTAGGTTGTTTTCCAGGTGAAGTAAATCTACAAAAAATAATAATAATTAAAAAAAAGCGCACCAGGACAACAGTGAAGAAGACAGCTTAAAGATCTGCCAGTCATGTTTTCATTCATTTGGATCAATATTGCTGCACAATGTTTTTCTGTACCATGGCAAAATTCAATGAAAATTTAATTGCTCTGGTGTATTTCAGATGTTCAGTTCTCACTTTTTCATCACTCCACAGTAAACTGTTGGCCAGTAATAGTGTCTCACTGATGGTCCAACATACATTCAATAAAGCTGCACTGCAATTGTGGTAGGGCTGAGAGGAGAAGTAGATCTTAAGACCATGTGTGTGAGATGAGACTGAGGATCAGGATGATAACTGGCTTATTTAATGAACTTCACACTAATTTCAGTAGGTCCCTAATGTGACTGCATCCCTTTCATATTTGCTACATATGAACACAAGATACAATCACACAACTTGAGAAAACAATGGTATTTCAACCAAAGCAAGAAAGGACTTTTTCCCAACTGTGCGATGGAATTTTCCATCTCAACATGGATGGAAATAAAGGAGAAAAAATATCCCTACCAAGCAGATAAGCTACTTCGAAAGGAGTGGTAAGAACTTCTTTGAACTGTCTTCCATACTACAGTTGATCTCATCTTACCATAGCTCAATGCTTTTACCATTTATAACTGAAAATATTTCAGTCTTTAATCAGATATAGCTGTAATTCTGTATTAAAGATTATGCCAAATGCTTTTTATTAGATTAACCCTTTAAAGAAAGAGCAGAAATCAGCTTTGACAGTTCATGGCACACACATCCCTGGCAAAGCTGGTATTTGTAGCCCTCCTATTTCTATTTCATCCTTTGTTATTTTTACAAGGTTTGTGTAAGAAACTCTGGATGATGAGACACAACACTGAATTACTGGATATTTCTGTTTAACTCATTAGTGGTGAGGTAACTTGATCGAATAAGAAAGACCATCACCTTCACTAAGTCTTTTTAGATGGCATAAAATTATGTTCCTTCAAAGAGACAACAATTCTTACCAACATCTACAACTAATCAAAAATTCTTAATGAATAATGATGTTTCTACCAATAGCCTGGAATTCTTTTACTTATGACAGATGTAAAGAGGCAAAAGATTTAGTTACCTAATAAAACTTGATATTTTCAATTATAATTCCAAGAATGCCTGTAGAGAGATTAAAACTTTTGGCTGTGTTACTACATCTTATCTTATGCTTTCCTAGACTCTAGAAAAGGAGAAGTACATTAACCTCATCAGGAGTCCACTTGTTTATTTAAAAAAAAAAAAAGCCAACAAAATAAATACAGCATCTGTATTTATTGCATCTGTAGAACCTCTGGAGTTCTCCTCAACACCACTTGGACCTGAATAACGTCACTATGTTTTTGTGCAGATGATCTGCAGGATTTTATATTGCAAAGCACAAACAAGCACTACATGTGCTTGATGCCCCCCTCCCATGCCAGTTCTGCTGTAGCTGGCCCTCTTCCAACAACCCAATTTCTGATCTTCTTGTGTCTGTCAATGCAAAATCAATGAAGACTTGTTTCTAAAGAATAATACTTCTTAAGGCTATAGTTTGGTAATTAGGACATTTCTAACTGTAGCTTGCGAGTTGCTTTTTTGTTTTGACAGCATCAAGATTTAAAAATAGCTGAATTTGTTTTACAAATACAACTCATTCTTTTAAGGCAACATCTTTTCACATTGTAGACTGACTGTTAAGTAGAAATACAGGGTATGCTAAGAAAACAGGCTGCATATAAATGCCTTTAAGCCCAGTCCCATAAATCTCACACAGTGTTAACCCTCAAGACTCTTTCTTACCACTACTAGAAAATGCAGTCGTCCTTTGTCACACCAAACTGGGAAATATCTTTAAATGTGTTAAAACCCAATACAACTACATTGTCAGATTTCATTTGGTTTTAGGATTGAAGAGAACCAAAAGCCTATCTCAAAAGCGAATTCCTGAGGAGGATATAACCTCTCTGCTTGGTTGCCTTCCTGCATTCCTGAAGGAAAGAATGCATAAGTTGGGGACCAACATTTTCTAAAGAAAAAACATATGGTTGTTTTTCATACAGGCCAGGGAAGTATACAAAGAACAGCTAACTAAATATAATATTCAGTCCACTGATTCATTTATTTCAGAACTATTTCTCTAGATCAGTGAAGAGATTATTTTAAAAATAAAAAAAACCCCACAGGAACACAGCTTCTAATTAGAAACATCACATTTTGATTTTGCTTTTGTTGTGCCGCTCTGACCAACCAAAGCAAGAGATGGTGGCTGCAGTTTATTTAAACAGTAGTCCTGGGCAGCTAGCAGGTTTCCAGATGTGCTACTCAACATCCCTGCAACCAATAAATAAAAAAAGGAGGATGACTGTTGGAATGCTAACATTTTCTCCAGAAAATTGCTCAAAGAGTTAAAGACAGGGATGATAAAAGCGGCTGCACCAGTTCTTGTCATGGTGCCAGAACTGAATGTTTACCCAGTGCTGTGTCCCCACCAGATGGGGCGAAAAAAATAAAATAAAATTAGAAAGTCTCTTTTTCCCAACCATTTTGCCACGAAGAAGGATATAGTAAAACAAAACAAATGATTTATGTGGTAGAAACAGACCCATAAAAACACATTCAAATAGTTGCATGTAGGTTTCTTGGCGTTTATGTTAGCAGACATTTTGAGGGAGCATCTGCAATCTAAACACTATCATGCTATTCCACAGTCCATCATCTGGCCTGTCATTATATTTATAATTCATGCACTCTGGTCTTACAGCTTGTGCTGCAAGAGGGGCTCTAAATTGGAATGGGTAAACTTTGGAGTTGAATTATGTTTTATTTCCCAATCAAAGCCACAGGTGTAGAGCTCTGGAAGATGCTGAATGTTCCTAGTGATGGATGCTTTGCGTGTCTTTTTAAATCCCTACTGCCTAGAGCGGCAGTCTAGTATCTGAGACCCAGAAGTTGGAGCACAGTGGAAGTGCAGAAGTGAGGGAAGAGTGATGATAAAACAAGGTTGAAATCAAGAACCTTAGTGCAGACTGTCTTATGGAAACTAGGCATGAAGGAGGCTGCATGGCCACAAATCACTGAGCCAAGTGCCAGAAAACATTTTATCAGTCTTTTCTCTCCCCTAGAGTGGAGGGAAGATTCTCTGCCAACCCAAGATCTACCCTAAGGACTGGGTGGAGGATTAGCAGGCAAAGCCAAGGAATATCTGGGTCAGAGCCAGGACAATGCATATATCATGACTAACTTTTCTGGGCCCAAGGGAAGCCCTTCCTTGGGAAAGCATATTTTCAACAACTGCCCAAATTTTCATTGCTGGTGCATGTCGTCCCACCAGTGGTCCCTGTCTGACCTGCCCAGCACGCTTATGAGCAGCTCAACTCTTAATAACTCAACAACTCTTCTCATGAGCCCAGGACTGAGATCTTCACGTATGTGGACTGCTGCTTCGCCATGTACTAATCCTTCACCTGCTGCAAACAGACGCGGTGTATGTGCTGCCAATACATGCTATAAAACCACTAAGGTACTCAGGATGAAATAACAGCCACCAACAAAGCCTCTGCCCCTTCTGAGGCCATGGATTGTTTTCAGTACATTGGACTGACACCTCTAGATAAAAATAATGGAAAACTAAAAATCCTCCTTCTTCCATCAACTTCCTCATACACAGGCTAGGGTAACACCGTAAGAACCACAGTCACAAGTTGATGAAGTGATAATAAACATAAGAAAAGTAAGAAATCCTTTATTATGTACAGGGAGATGGGGAAGACAGCCAAAACCAAGTTAAGAATCCATCAGTTCTTATGTCTAAATGTGCTGCTAAGTATGTCTTGTGTCTGCTTCCTTGAGAGAAAGGGAAGAGTTAGCACAGACTTCTATGGGAGCAGGATATCATCCTTTAATGTTTTAAACCAGCCAGTGTAGCCTATAAAAATTGAGATGCAGATCCCAAGAAAAATGGGAAGCAGGTTGGACAGACAGAATTTTGCCCTTCACATGCTACCCAAACATTTCCAAAGTTAACTGCAGCTGGATGTCTACCATGATTTTTATCTGCTAAAAAAAAAATAAAATCCCTAAATAAGATGCACCATGTATGGCAAGACTGTTGCTTGGACTGCTAAAGACAATTCAAAAGACTGTTTATTACAGCTAATAAAAGCCAAACTCAAAGTGCAAAGTATAATACCTTTCCCTTGATTTATTTTCAAAGACAATATAGAGGTGGATAATTTCAGACAAGTCTGCTTTCTTCAACATTTTGGCAGACACTGCTTTGCTATAGAGGAGCACTACTTGTTTGTGTTTCTGGTTGAATTGTCTCTATCCAAAATCCTTCTTTCTAAGTATTATCAAGCAAATATAAACCAAGATACACCAAAGAAATAGTTACATTAGGCAAAGAGCTGGACAGGCGTGTGAGAGTTTATTTTAGAAATGTTTAGCAGCTCTTCAAGAACATAATACTCAAAACACTTTACCTATTTTAAGATAGTGTCATTGCCATCTTTCTGCTAGTATAGTCAAAACTCCCTGATTTAATGAAGCAGGCAGTGGCTACCAAAGGTCAGTGTGTTACCACCTTGATATCCATCATATACCCACACTGGTAGCTTTTGTACTGTTTTCTATATTTTGAAGTAATAACATTCTTCTTCTGATAAGCTGCAACTCTTTTAGAAAGGTTTCCTCCCACATAATATTTTTCTAATTCAGATGCCAAATGTCTACAGAAGTAGATGTGCATTTTATGTATGATAATGTAATTTCTGGCAATTTAAAAGTTGAGATGCAGCTCAACAGAAATCCCAGAGTCTGTAATTTGACCCATTTGTTCCATGTTATTGTGACAAACATGGCTTTTTAAAAGGTCTCCAATGAATTGTACACCAGAGTGTTCTTTAGCATCTAGACTGTGTGAACTCACTATGACTAGGGATCCCCTAGAATTTCTCCAAGTACTTTAAATATGTTACATACTTAAGTACCTATTACGACCATAGTCCACATCTCCTGCTTCCACAAAATCAAGTAAAGTTTTGGCATTGACTTCTACAGATGCTGTTCATTTTCCTGTGATGTTTTAGTTTAGATAAATCATGATTAATAGAGTCTTAAATGTATTCTTTGATGGCATGAATTTAGATCGAGTCTCCAGTCTAAATCAGAAGATATTAGCTAACATGATTCACAAGGCTGGTTGAAAACTACACCAAATCACACTAACTGAGGATTAGTTAGATTGTAAACTTAAATACAGTGGAACAGTTAAATTTAGCTTAAAGTTACTGCTGAACATCTGCTTCCAAACACTTTTGCTAGTAGTTTTTAACATTGGTAGGAGGGAATGATAACTTATGAGTTACCTTTATGAGAACATAGTGAATTAAACAAACAAACAAACCAGCTTCAAGTAGTGTTTAAGCGGCATAATATCTATCTGTTTAAACACAGGAACTAACAAAACATGCTGCTGTTCTTGTCAGTCACTGCACACTTCATGTATGAAAGTCTCCCCTGGATTATCTGAAACTCAGACATCTCCCAACACAAGTAAATATTTTCATTTGGAATGGCTGGGTAAATCTTCTGGGTTTCATATTTTTTAGGAACCAGAGTCTAGGAAAAGATTGTGCTCTTGTCAAACTTTTGGCTTACACATGGTGCTAGGTGTGGGGTACAACTGACCTCTTGCTACTCTCCTTTTTCCAAGAAGTCCAATAATTGTTGGCTGTGTGCTATCCATTATCAGTTCAGACCTTGGGGTTCTTTTTTTTATGTAGAGTTAATAAGTTCTGTACAATCCTAACTGACTTCTGCCAACTTGGACTGTGAGAGTAAACAGACATCAAGGATCTGCTTTCCCTTACAAATCCAGCCTCAGCTTCTGAAGGAACATAAAGATGTTCAAGTCTAAGCAAGCCCGAGTCACAAGTGAGCAGTTTGCAGCTATAGAGTAATGGAAAACCAGTGTAAAAAATACAAAGCATATGGTGTCTCTAGCCAAAGTACAAGACAAATGATACGTCAAGCCTTAAAATTGTGCTTCATAGCTTCAGCTGTGCTCAGACTGTGAAATACCTGAGCACTGCTGCAATAGGAAAATATAAGCCATAGATATTGTCACTGACACAAGATACTGCACACAATATGGCAGAAAACAAAATTGTATCCACTTGTCAACAAGTTGGGTTTGCTTCTATTATTAGAAAGTCAGAACAAGTTCTGCAGTAAATTAAATCCATCAGACTGTGGGGGACCAGAGATCTATCCAGAATACGATGCAGGATGTCTTTGTTAGTAATATTCATACCAACATCTGAAACCAAAATTTTGTGCTCAGACAAAGTGAAGTGAAAGTGTAATTAATCTTCATAACAGGAATTCACGTCCTGTTTTAAACTGAGGCAACCTGGAATACATTTGGGATTCAGGAAGCAAACGTATGACTGGATGCTGAGCAAAGCAGAAAATGAAAATGTTGAAATGTAAATTATCATTACTTTTAAGGGGTAACATTTCTGTAAGATTAACTGAGTAGTCTATAGCTATTTTCTGGCCACTGATTTCACCTGTCTGCACATTTCTGACGACAACATTATATTGGGTTTTATTGCCATTTATATTGTTTGGGTTTTTTTAATTGACAGGCATGAGGCTCTATATGATGTAGGTAGGACCACTTACTACTGCATGGCAAAAATCAACATACTTAAATCTGTAGTGAGCCCTACTAATATCAGACAACTAGACATATTAAGGATAAATTAATGATTTCCAAAAACTGAACTCCCTTCGACATCAGGTAAGCGCAGCTCTTCCCCACAGAGATCTAAACTGAAGCTTGGGTACCAACCACCATCCACTCAAGTTTTAGACCCATCATGAAAATATTTGTTTTCTATCCAGAATGCAATGTGTTCAAGCGACAACAAGATTTCACCAGAAGAGACTGCCCATATGCTTTACCTGCATCAGCAGCTGTGATCAGTAGTACATACTGCTCCTTTGCCTCCCGGTCCAGGCTCTGCACCAAGCGCAGCTCTCCGCTGGCCGAGAGAGTAAAGGCTCCTTCTTCATTTCCAGCCACCAGCACGTAAGTAAGCTTGCTGTTTAGGCCTTGATCATCATCCCTTGCTACAACCTACAAAAGCAATGCAAACACGTGGGAAAAAATGTCAAGGACAGATGAACGCAGGGTCTGTAAAATTTCATTAGGATAGAGGAAATCTTCTCTATAACAATAACCTGAATTAACAGATTGAATCAATCCAAAGGGCTAGTATAAATTAGCTATGATTATAAAAAAAGACTTAACCCAGTGGTGATGGACTTAAAAGCATAGTTCGAAAATATTAAATAGAGAATTACTTATTTTTCTCAAGTGTAAATATAGTGAGGACTGTGTTGGGCTCAGAGAAAACCACAGATGATCTGGTACAGGCTGAGCTCCGCACCAAAGCAAGTCTTGCATGTCCTGAATCCAACTAGTGCTCTTTCAGTGTTTGTCACAGAACCTTGTCCCGTGTAGGCAACGATCAGATTGTGAGATTTGTTGCACAAAAATTTAGATTAAGATGACAGACAGGGCAAACTGTTGAAATCCCAGTGTAGGTGGGAAGGTAGGTAGAGAAAATACAAACAAAACTCCAAAAATTAATAGAAACTTTTAGTAAAAAACAAGCAAAAAAACCCCCAACCCTTATCCAAATAAACAAAAACAAGCCAGCTACCACTGCATGTTAGATTACAGCCAAGAGGTAACTTTCAAATTGCCTTGTACCTTTTTAATTTTGGAGGAAAGACACTATACATAAATACCAAATACCGAGACATTCTAATAATTGTGGGAGATTTATTTATATGCTGAACATACTCACTTGAAGAATAACTTTCGGGAGCGTCTCTAAATTCTCAGGGACATTCACAGAGTAGGGAGAAAGTTCAAATGTGGGAATATAATCATTGACATCCTTTAGAAGAATACTGACTGTCGTGGTGTCGGTCCTTGGGCTGCTCCCACGGTCAGCTGACTGAACAGTCAATGTATAGGAGGGCTTTTTCTCTCTGTCCAAAGGCTTGGCAACTGTGATCACCCCTGTCACAGAATCAATTCGAAACTCATTATTGGCATCTCCACTCACGATGGCATAGCGGACCTGCCCATTTGTACCTTCATCTCCATCCGTAGCAAACACCTGGATTAAATCTGTCCCTGTCAAAGTATTTTCCCCCACCTCTACTTTATAAAGCTTTTGGGCAAAAAGCGGGTTATTGTCATTAATGTCCAGGACTATAACCACCACATCTGTAGATGAAGAAAGGGATGGCTGACCCTTGTCTGTGGCTACCACAGTCAAGGTGTAGTTGGACACGGCTTCTCTGTCGAGCTCTCCAGTAAGCCTCACTTCACCATCAATAGTGCCGATGCTGAATTTGTTTCCCAGTGGCCGGAGCAGACTGTATTCGATGTAGCTGTTGGGACCGCTGTCAGGATCGGTCGCCTGCGCTTTGAACACGATCGTATCTATCGGTGTGTTTTCTGGAACATAGGTCAGCTTTGGGGAGATAAAGCTTGGAGGGCTGTCATTCACATCCAGCAGAATAATTGAAACTTGGGCTGTGCTTGTGTACCGGGAGGCTGGGAGAGGGGCCATGTCGTGGACTTGCACGACGAGGCTGTAGAAAGACTGGCTTTCCCGATCCAAAGGCTGCCTGATGCTCAGCACCCCGCTGTTGTCGATGCCAAACTGCCCTGCACTGTCTCCAGACGCGATGCTGAAGGACAGCTGCGAGTTGGAGCCTGGTGGGGTGGGGAGAAGAAAAATAGAGAACATGACTTTATCCCACTGACCTAGATAGAAACGTTTCTGGCCTCATTTCCTATGGAAATAAGGACTGTACGATCGTGCCGCCTGTTCAGCTTCCTCATCACCATTTTTGAATCCATCAGCTAATTTCAGCCAAGTTTCACGGTGGAGCAGAAGCCTTTGAAATAATTATTTTCTAACAAGAGTTGAAGAGAGAGAGAGGAAAGGATGTTAATTGGAGTAGCCGCAGAGGGAA
>NW_010311375.1:40138-54863 GCF_000700745.2 Antrostomus carolinensis | reverse complement strand
GCATGGTAGCAACATGTGTAATTTTTCACCATCTACAATAGTTATGGATAAAGCTTTCGAAGGGTTTTCCTTTAGAAACCAAGACTCAACAGTTCTTCTGCTCACTGAACAGATGTTTTCCTCTGTTCTCTCCAGTTCGACTAAGCAACATTATTATTAATCTAATTATTTAATGTATTCTTCCACCCAATTAAAAAAATCCACAACCAGAAACTCCCAAGCCTAGCTGGAGCAAGCCAAGAGTGAATACTGGGGAGAGGTATGCTTCCCATGTATGGCATGGTCTTACAGCCCTCATCTTATGGTTGAAACATAACTAGCAATTATGGTCAAGGGAGAGATTTATCATTCTGGTAAGGGAAATGCATTCTGAATCTCGACAAGGCTGTGAAATGACCTTAAATATGCCATACGGGAAACAAATGTATGTTACCGCTTCAACACCAGAGTTCATGCTAAACGACTGATTTTTGGGAACACCTAATTTAAATTAGTCTTCTCTCATTAATACATATAGAGGGATATATCTCTCTATATAGAGATCTCTATGTTACTCCTATTTTAATCAATTTTGAAAATTTTGTTTTCTTGTTTTGGGTCATAAATCTGCGATTTAGGATTAGCAGATTAACAGACTGTTTGCTACTAATTTACCCCTCAAACCCACTTTTTCATGGAAAGAAACCAAGCTGTTTGCTTAAGGAGCTGATTACTTTGCTGTGTGTTTTGTCATTGTTACTCAGAAGCTCTTTTCCCCTATGACTGAATTGCTTTGCTAATAAAATTATTCCTGCATTAGATTAATAAATCTTTGCTGTTGATTATGTTCAGACTTGGGAACTCTTGTCTTATTTTCTTTCCCCCAGTGCCTACTCTAATTGGTATCTTTCCTTCTCTCTTCTTCTCTTGTAGGAACTTAATTATAAAATAAATAGAACCAAACATGAAAGACAAAATATATTAATTCAATTAAACAAATTAATACATTTATATGCCAGATACTAGTGTTTCTACATTACTTTAATCTAGTGAAGCATTGTGAAAGTTTAATGCTAGTCTATTTTTTGTTCAGCTGTATTTTCAAATGATTAATTATACGGATGGAAGTCTTTTGATTTCAGTAAAGTGCTTTCTGGCAATTCAAGATTTTTGTTAATTGACATTGGAGATGGGTTGGAATTCCATCTTACAGAAGAAAATGACTTTGAAAATACTTCCCCCCCCCTGCAGTGTTTTCTATGGTGGTGTTTGTTCCTAGAGAATTTACTGTTTGTTCTTCCTTATCTCACCTCCATGTACCTTTTCATTCCTTGTCCTGTATTCTCCTAGGTTTCAATTCTGCTAATACTTATAAAACTGATTAAACTGTGAAGCAGAAGGAGAGTTGCCTAAATAACAGTGGAGCCAGGACTGCCACTTGCCACTTAATGAACTATTATTTTTTAAACACTGCATGCCAAGATGGCATTGTGTGCCTCATCCATTGCCCCTTAGGCTTTTCTTAGGGAGAATGTAGGGGCATCCTCTTTGCTGAGCTTTGGGTTTATTTAATCTGAAGGTTAATCTCATAAAAGTCTGAGTGAGAACTCGGACATGGAGCCATCAATTTCATGATGATGCTCTTTTAAGGGTCTTGTTTCTTTTTTTAATTATTTCCTAATAAGACAAAAAAAAAAAAATAATCCCACTTGCTCCCCATTCCGTAAATACCAGTAGAGTCTAACTGGGAAGTCCCACTAGTTTTTGCCTGGAGAAATATCTTGCTATACTTTTTAACAAATAGACAAGCGTGTGCTTTGCCCTGAGATTTTTCCCATTAATGAAACAATTAAAAACTGAATCTCACAATGAATGTGTTCAAGGAAACTGAGTTCTTTATTGCGCTGTAAACCAAGAGCTGTAGCTGGTATTTATTATGCATCTGTATATGAAACTGTCCAAGCTGAGATAAACAGCTACTGTTTCCAAATGGGTGTGTTGAACAAGAAAAGAAAAATGGGAGCAGTTTCACTATCACCATGTTTTTGTCTTTTAGCAGATCTCATTATAAAACAATGTCTTTTCAGAGCTTCTTCAAACTAGGAGATAATGAAATTAATAATAAATGAAATTATATTTGTGTGCATTCAGTGCATGATCTGTGACCTGCACGCAGAAGAAGACAGTACTAGCTATTTCTGTCCTTTAGCTAAATATAAGACAACACCTGATAACAAGTTTGGGCTTGAAACAAAAACACCAATAGATCATAACATTTGCTAAAGTTACAGTCCTATGGGGGAACTCAACCTGGCACGCTCTTGGAATGAAATTTCTGCCCTATTAATTTTAAATCCAGCCTGTTAGAAAAGTAAGTGTGCCAGAAAATATAAAAGGCAAGATATCTGACTTTTCATTCCACTGCTCCTCAAATACTCATTTGCTTCCTTGATAATTGAGTGCATGATGAATGTAAAATGATATGTCAGTGCTATGATATAGTTCACGTCCACTGTGTGCAGATGGAAATTAATGTATGAGGTGCAAGAGAAAAGGAAAACAGACCTAGAATGGTTAAGTGAAATTAACTTCCAAAAGGATTTGAAACCAAGCATTGTACTCCTAACAGGAAAATAAGACATAAAAGAGGAGACAGATTAGACACAAACCCATTTATCAACAGGACTGAAGGAACAAACCCTTCCCTGGCTATGCATGATGCAAGCACAAGTCCCTCCTCCAACTTATAGTTAGTTTACATAAAAGAAAAGCTTTAGCAAGAGTCATGAAAGAGAACCATGCAAGAAAAGTAAATATCACCAAGTTATAATTTCTGACTTGTTGGCTTATTTTATTGAATCTCTTCTCACTCACTTTCTCAGTTTGATCTTGAAACCAGTTGCACAGTTCTTACCATGGAAAGTTCTATCCATCAGCACAAAATTTATGTTCCCACAAAAATGTTGGAGTTCAACAACTCAGCATTTCCTGAAGAAAAATGGTTTTACTAAATAATCTTGATCAGCTCAGTTGTTTTACACGCATAAACTCGAAGCACGTAGGTGCTTTGTGCTTGGAGCACACATTTCAGTACAAGACATTTCTACAGGCTTTGCTGAGCCAGTGTCAAGTTGAGAGGAGACAAGGTTGCTTAACATGTCACAAAAATCAACTTCACCTGTAAAGTCGCTACGAGTGTTATGAATAACTTCGTATTAAGTCACACTGACTAATGTCTGCGGACACTTAAGAAAATGCAGTATGCTATGGAATGATTTTTAGGTATTTTATGGCCATATTCTGTAATTATTCTTGCTTGGACATAAACTGTATGGCAAAATGGTTAAGCAAGCTATAAAGATTGTATCTTTTACACTCCAACGTATTAACACCTTCTAGAAGCCATAAATAATGCCAAGATTAAAGCTTATTTTAATGAGAAATTTTCCCATTAACTCTTTTAATCATTTTTTTTAACCACTATCAATATTCTGTATTCTCTTCATGATATACTTAAAATTTACAGTACATCTAAGATGATTGCAGATGACGTCTCATATTGGCAGAACCTTATTTAGAATATAAACCTTATAAACTTTAGATTTTTAATAAATTTTAAGAAAAAAAAAAACCAGTCTGAAAGAACACTTAGGTCTAATTTAAATGTACAACCTAAGCACCAGGGGAGAAATAATAGCGTTCAACTGCTGCAACATGCTCTAGGTAAAATACAGCTCTGTAAATCATTTTCTGCAGCAGTTACAAGTAATACTAGACTGTATTTTTAATTTTTCACCAATAAAAATAAGGAAGAAACAACTTGCTTAAACCTGATGTGAAATATGAGAAAAATAACTTCTACTTACACAACATGCAGTGAATTTAAGCATATGATGACACCCAAAGGATAGCCCCAATCTGGTCTTTCTACTAGGTCTTCTAACATGTGGCTAAGGTGAAATACATATTTATCATCAGAGATACACGATATGAGGCAACACCTACCATCATCCGCATCAGTGACGCTGAAGTTGAGAATAGCAGATCCTGGAGACAGGTTCTCCATCAAAGATGTGCTGTATGAGGTCATGCTGAACACTGGTGGGTTATCGTTGATGTCCAATATGTTAAAGTACACTCTGATGGTAGTAAATTGTCCTCCTCCATCTTCTGCACGGACGGTAAGAATGTAATACTGCTGTGCTTCGTAGTCCAGCGCCCGAGTCAGGTTGAAGACTCCGGTAATAGGGTTGAGGAAGAAGATACCCTCTTCATCATCTTCACTTACGGTGTATGTGATTTCCCCATTGATACCAGAGTCATCATCAGTGGCTAGAATGGCTGCCACTAAGGAACCTGCACAGAATGACAGGACAGCAAAATAACCCACTGGTGCAAATGCCCCTCTACTCTGCTTTTGTGAGACCCCATCTGGAGTACTGCATCCAGTTCTGAGGCCCCCAACACAAAAGGGATAGAGACCTACTGAAGCAAGTCCAGACGAGGTCCACGAGGATGATCAGAGGGCTGGAGCACCTCTCCTACGAGGACAGGCTGAGAGAGTTGGGGCTGTTCAGCCTGGAGAAAAAAAGGCTCTGGGGAGACCTTCTAGTGGCTTTCCCAGTACCTGAAGGGGCTCCAGGAAGGCTGGGGAGGGACTTTTTAAAAGGGCAGGGAGTGATAGAACAGGGGGTAATGGCTTGAAACTAGAAGAGGGTAGGTTTAGATTAGACATTAGGAAGAAATTCTCTCCTGGGAGGGTGGTCAGACACTGGAACAGGTTGCCCAGAGAAGCTGTGGCTGCCCCCTCCCTGGAAGTGTTCAAGGCCAGGTTGGATGAGGCTTTGAGCAACCTGGTCTAGTGGAAGGTGTACCTGCTGATGGCAGGGGGGGTGGAACTGGATGATCTTTAAGGTCCCTTCCAACCTGTACCATTCTATGTGCTCAGAGCCAGCTCATCATCAAGCAGCTCTGTAGAATAAGAGGTAAGCTCTGGCAAAAACTGAAGTCTCAATGTTGTATGACTAACTACTATTTAAGGTTTTTCAAAGCTGAAAGGAACAGTATTCAGTATGATTCTTATTTTCAAGGGCTACTAAAAAAACTACAAGAAATAGCCAGGAATATTTGTTTTTATCTTTAAACGGGAACATATCCAGATGAGATATCAACTGGGCCAAAATATATCTTCTCCTGCTAGGTATTTTCTTTCTACGACTCAAAGGACCTTCTCCTCCCCAGAGACAAATATGAGTTCTAAAACCTTCTAGGTATTTCTTTCTAAATGCAGAAACCAAAATGTCAGTACATAGCAAATATCCCAGCGTTACTTTTTGAAAAAGTGCATTTGCAGGGGAACTGCGGTCAGAAAACTTGAAACCTTATAGGGGTCCGTTCTTCGCTCTTTTCTGAAATTCAACTCCTTGTGAATTTGTGCCATTGTTTTCATTTCTGCATAGCTGCGTTCGCATGACTGACCTGTCTTACTAAAGTCTGGAAATTAAGTGTCACTTTTTAGTATTTCGAACACTAATTCTAATTAAGATCAGCTCATTTCCAAGAAAATAAATAATTTCATTTCTTTTCTGTGGAACCAGACTAATTACATGTGTTGCAGCGCAGTTAACTATTTTTGAGCAATGTGGCAATGAAAAGTGCTTATCATCAGAATGAAGAACAGTGCTACAACTTCCTTTAACCCCGCTGAATATGCTGGTATTTTTTACAGCTATTGATTATGCTTTAACATTTCTGATTGCATGTTAATTGGTGAAGAGGGCTGTCCCAAAGCGGGACGGGATTATGAGCCCTCCAGTGAGTTTGCAGCACTGCAGGGTTGGGGAAGCTCAGCAGAGAGCCTCTCTGAGCCCCAGGGAAGGTAGTTCCCAGTGGCATAGAATCATAGTATGTTGTGGACCCACAAGGATCATCAACGTCCAACTCCTGTCCCTGCACAGGACAATCCCAACATTCAGACCATGTGTCTGAGGGCCTTGTCCAAATGCTTCTGGAATATTGTCAGGCTTGGTGCCATGACCACCTCCCTGGGGAGCCTGTTCCAGTGCTCCACCACCCCCTGGCTGAAGAACCTTTTCCTCATGGCCAACCTCAACCTCCCCTGGCACATCTTCCTGCCACCTCCTCTGCTCCTATTGTTGGTCACGGGAGAGAAGAGATCAGCACCTGCCCCCCCTCTACCCCTTGTGAGGAAGTTCTAGACCACGATGAGGTCTCCTCTCAGTCTCCTCTTCTCCAGGCTGAACAAACCAAGTGACTTCAGCTTGCAGCAGCCAGACTGCAAGGGGAACAGGTATTACTCTCTGAGATAAAGTGGAGCCTTGAAGGGGAAACCTCACAGTGCTTCCCCTCTGGATGAGCCTGCCTGCAGCCCTAGGACCCCTGGGGAGCAGAACAGGGGAAGCTTCAGAACTTCCAAGTACAATTTCAGCCTGTTTCTTCCTGTGGCATCTATCTGTGCTGAGCCAGGTATAGGACACAAATGTACACCCCAGAAATTATTGAAGAGAGAAGCCTGATCTTAACGTGGAGGTAGTTACGCTCACCATTTCCAGAGTTATTCCTGCTAAAACAGACTGGGTCTCAGGTCTCTGAGTGACAAAGAGAGAAGAGCATTGCTGGGGATCAGCAACCCAATCACTTCTCAATCACTTCCAGATCAGATTCCTGAGGTGCAGCTGACTGCACTGTGATCCTTTAACATAAAACACCACTGAATTTTGAGACTGTGACAGTGGCACAGAGTACAAAATTTGGAGGCATGGAGGTCACCTTAGTTGTCCCAAGCTGAGCCTCCCAAGTTTGTAAGTTAGAGCTCTAAGAAAAGCTTGAGAGCTATCTCCATGTCACTTGCACCTCCTTTGTTTATTAATGCCTTAGAACAAGCTTCTAAGATGTTTCAGTTACTAATACTGGCAGATACTGCTTTTATAGCAGTTTGTATAAAATACTGGAAACTTATTATTGCAAATAATATTCATTTCTCATCTAGAGATATTTATAATATAGCAAGCACAGTTTTGGAAAACTTTTTTTTGGTCTAAATATTTTCTAGCTTACCATTTAACTTTCAAACAACAAAACACTCTTGCATATGAAACAGGCTTTAAAAGAAGATGAAAACAACTTAAGAGGTCAGTGATCATATTTAGGAAACAGAATTAACTATCTAAAGATTAGATTTTCTACAAAAGCCTTGTCAAAACAGGAGTCAAAGATAAGATCAAGGAAATATGATGTTAGGGTTGGTAACTGAGCACACGTAGGGATTATTATTAAGGAATCAGTGCATTGCTGGCTGCTCAATGATCACCCATTTTGTGATCCTACACTTGATGAATTTTGTACTCTAAGTCATATTCACTGAAGACAGCTCACTAAATCAATACTAGCATCACCATTGCATCTTCATAATAAGTTATACTGTTTGTATCTGTAAGTTCTTCCTCCTCCTACATTTCTGTTTGCTATTTTTCAAGTTGGCACACTCAGAGGCTTCCATTGGGATACAGTCATAATTCTTATTATGCATCTAGGATTTATACAAGTGGCAACCATTTCTCTATTTCCCATTAAAAAGAAATCTGATCTCACTAATGATACAGATTTCCTAGCTAGCAGAGTTCCAGTATGATGTGATTCCTCTGTTTCTCCACCCCATCTGATAGACGCCTTCAGCATCATCTGTCTCCTGGTCAAGTCAGACAGGTCTGTTAAGCCTTCCCCCTCAAGTCCTTGTGGACTGACAAAAAGACAAAAAAATCCATCAGTTTTTTGGTCCATTGCCTATTTACCTGGAGTGGCATCTTCTGGGATGTCGAAGGAATACACTGGCTTGGAGAATTTGGGGATGTGGTCATTAACATCGCTAACAGTGATGTTTATTCTCATGTCTGAGGACTGCAGGCCATCATCAGCACGAACCAGCAGGGAGTACTTGGAGCGGCGCTCCCGGTCCAGGCGCTTGGTTGCTATCAGGTCTCCTGACTCGGGGTCAATGTGGAAGCTATCATCCGCACCACTGATAATAGTGTATGTGACGAGGGCATTGGCTCCCTAAGTCAAAACAGAAGTGGTCAAATCAAGTTATTTGCCAGGAAAACCACATCATAACTTTCAGTAAGACAAAAATTGTTCCAGTAACTGCACTTGGCAAATATTTTTCAGAACTGTTTCCTTTAATAAACAGCCTTCCTGCCCAGTCCCTGCTTCAGTCCCCCAGTAAAGATGCAAACGCACACGGTTTTTATTTATGAAATGTGAAATGACGAGATTACCCAGATACTTTTTACTCCACTGTTCATAAAAGGATTGCATCCAGTCCACATCAGAAAGCTCTGATACCTGTTTTAATTTCAAGCCAGCATCACTGAGCAGCATAACATCTTCCCTCTTCACAGGGATCAGTGTTTATTCTTCTTGTTTTACGTTCAAAGGCTAAATGAATGGCCTCAAGTTGCACCAGGGGAGGTTGAGATTGGATATCAGGAAAAACTTCTTCACCAAAAGGGTTGTCAAGCATCAGAACAGGCTGCCCAGGGAGGTGGTGGAGTCACCTTCCCTGGTGGTATTTAAAAGACGGGTAGACGAGGTGCTTGGGGACATGGTTTAGAGGTGGAATTGGCTGTGTTAGGTTTAGGGTTGGACTCGGTGATCTTAAAGCTCTTTTCCAACCACTACCATTCTGTGATTCTGAAAATTAAACCCCTGCCAGTGGGATCAGCTCTGCCTTTCCCATCTCTGGAGGTGGGATGGAGGGAAGAGGAGAGGGAAGGATGCTAGGAGTGAGGACCAGGGTGGCCACGCTGCAGCTCCCCATGAGGAGAAACTCACCAGAACCGTGCCCACAGTAGGCCCTCAAAGGCCAGTTTCGCCATGGAAATACATTTACCCCTGGTATATAAACAGTCCTAAAGTAACAAATCATGTGTCATTAAAATCACAGTTCTGATTTCTTGGATTGTGCTGGATGTCAAAAGCATTTTCTTTTGGGTCAAAGTATCTCATTCATACTTGGAAAAAAAGGATTCATATGGACTTTGAGCATTTTGGTTAAAAGGAAAATTAAGGAAAAGTAATGTTACATAGAAAAATTACCACCTTTTTTTTTTTTCTCCTCTCCTTAAAGGTTGAAATTAAAATTTAGGAAAAAAATATGGAAACTTCTATTGAAAAAATATATTGACACAGTGCGTTTTGTCTCAGCCCTGTCACAAACACAGAGAAAAGTCACCTGCATCCAGTCTGTATCACTGATTATTAGGGACGAAAACTGATCAGTGTTACAGGTCTGAGGAGTACTGAGGTTTCCTAGACACAGGGATGCTCCCTGAGCTCTGTTTTCATCCACCTCCAGGGGATGGGTTGTGCAGTGAGAGGCTGCAGCCAGAGGCTGGTCCAGGGGATATAAGCAGCTGGCTAGAGTGCTCAGCTATACATTTTGCTTCATTGGTCTTTAAAGGAAAACACAAAGAGATGTGAGAACCTGGGGTCATGTTCTTCTTTTTCCAAGACAAGCTTAAGAGCACTGAAGGTTTGGTAACGTCCAACATGGGAGGTTTGGCTGGCTAGGAGGTATTCACCATGCCCTCCCCTGGTGCCAAGCCAGAGCTCAGGAGCCAGAGTTCACAGCTGAAACCTGCTGCTGGCACACGAGTGGCACTTCTGCAGTCAACAACAGATCAAAGAGATCAGGGAGCAAGAAATTCTATAGCTGCTTCAAACACTTTTGCCTAAAAAAGCAAATTAACAGAGATAAACACCCGCTCGTGCTTGTGAGATGAGAGACAAGCGTTGGTTACCTGACCTTATGAGAGTGCCTCGTGCCAAACTTTTTCTCTGGAGTGCTGTTTCAAAGAGTCAGACCGAGCTAACTGATAACATGAAATTTAGAAAGAAAACAAGTTTCTGCAGGTGCCCAGCCCTGAAGAGCTGCACGCAGTGCTTCAGCGTACGCAGCATCTGTGTGCTCAGGTGTACCTGGGGGATGTCACATGCTTTCCTGCAACTGTGTGGCTTTGCAAAAAAACCATCTGATGAGAATTTAAGATTTCAGAGATGATCACGTTCTTCACCACTTGTTTGATTAGACAGCATCCTCCTAACAGAGCACAGCTAAAGCCGCAGCCATGCCTGATAGTGGTTTAATCAAATTAGTAACTTTATATGAGTCAGGTGCAAAGCAAAACAAAATAGAGATATGTAAAAGTGATTTAAAAGCTATATAGAAATTTCCCATCGACAACTGAAAGTTGCAAAGTGCTAGAAGCTGTTGTAATCGTTAAAGCCTTTGGTACCACTTAGCACCAAGAGAACATCTTTACATCTTTTCTCAGATTTCTACAATCACAGGATGACAGAATGGTCGGGGTTGGAAGGGACCTCTGGAGATCATCTAGTCCAACCCCCCTGCCAAAGTAGGTTCACCCAGAGCAGGTTGCATAGGAAAGCATCCAGGTGGGTTTTGAACATCTCCAGAGGAGACTCCACAACCTCTCTAGGCAGCCTGTCCCAGTGCTCTGGCATCCTCACAGTAAAGTTTTTCCTCATCTTTAAGCAGAACCTTCTGTGTTCCAGCTTATGCATGTTGCCCCTTGTCCTATCTCTGCTGAAAAGTCTGGCCCCATCCTCTTGACACCCGCCCTTTAGATATTTAAAAACATTGATAAGGTCCCCTCTCAGTCCTTATAACAGACAAGGGTTTGAAATTTGCTGCCTTCATACTACCATTTAAAAATAGTTCTAAGAGGGGTTCTTGTACACCACTCAGCCGTGGGTTTTAAGGGTTCTGCCACTTACTCTTTCAAAGCTAAAACTTTTATTCTGAAAGCACCTGTGCACGTAGCAGAGGCAGCATGCCACTTTACTGAGCTGCATATATGAGTTACATGTGCAAAGAAAGAATCCAGAAAAGCACAATGTTGTGGGAATATTATATGAAAACCAAGGAGCATTCACTGCGCCCTCAACTTCAAAGGGATGGGAAGCATGAGGGAAAGGCAAGCATGTTGAGCCCAAACTGCACATTGCTAAAAAAACCTTGGACTCCTTGTAAAGTGTTTGGGTTGCAAATGTTCTGGTGGGGAAATTGAAATCATCCCTTTTTATGAAAAGATTGACTGGTTTCTGTCTAAGGTACCAAAATGATTCCCACCAGATGGAGTGCTTCAGAACAGATAACATATTAGGTGCAGTTTAGGAATGGTCCAAAAGAGGCTGGAGTATAATATATTGCTAAAATCTTAGATGTGTTTGCCATATCACAGCAGAGAGTGGGAGTCCAACATTTTCTTCTTCCTAAACTGAAGACAAACAGCTACAATTTTTGTTACAGATATGCACCTTTCCAAAATCCTAGTTTTTGTTTGTACATCAGGCTGTTACCAGAATAAAAAGGACAGAACAAAAAGTTCATAATCACATTTGTACCATTCCTGAGAGTGTTCCAGTGGTTCCCCTTGTAGTAGTAAGATTAAGTACATCAATTAACAATCGCAGGAAAACTAACC
Organism: Antrostomus carolinensis; assembly: GCF_000700745.2. Lineage (NCBI taxonomy): Eukaryota > Metazoa > Chordata > Aves > Caprimulgiformes > Caprimulgidae > Antrostomus > Antrostomus carolinensis. Next base: position 43,359 of record NW_010311375.1, on the reverse strand, counting down.
AAGCTAACACAAAAAAGGCCAGAAATAAAATTCTCTTGAGGGGGCTGAATTACCTTTATTATTTGAATGCGAGAATTGCTTGTTGTTGTCAAGTGTAACCCTATATTTTAATGATAACACAAACTTCTTTGCGTGCTCATACTGACTCTTTAGCCCTTTCTCCAGTGGAAAAAATCTGTTCAGGTGAATGAAGCAATATGATTAACATTCTCATAACTTACTTTCCAAAAGAAATGAATACATCTGATTATACGTGGATATGTTTGCCTAATGCATACAACAAGACTGCAATATCCCTCATTAAGTCCACCAGCCAACTGTTTAATATCAGTTGCTCAAAGGCTTTTGCTAGTTTCTTAATAACTCCTTAGTTGCAGTGTCCTCACAGTAATGAACCTAAGCAAGCAAAACAATTTTGCAAACTGGTTCATGTACAGTGCACTTATTTTAGCATTACTTCTTTTCCTCTCTTTTTGGTGAAAAAACCCCTTCTTTAGGAAAGGATAATATTGATATTAAGTAGTTCTAGTCAAAGGGTGAGCAGGCATTAGCAAAAGTTTTCTTGTTCTCCAAGGCTTGCCTCATTAATTTTGTTGCACACCTTGAAACTGGGCTCAACTACATCATCTCTGCTTCAAAGTTAGTTTAGATCTCAAGCTGTGGTCTTAACCTGCATGTCAATGAATCTTTATCACAAGCTGTGCAGTCCAGCACCTTTGCCAAGTCATCGGGTTTGATGTATGATTAGAGCAATAACACCATCTAAAACCAACATGTGGAGCATTTTTTGCCATTAGCAGAACCACTCATTAAGAGATGGTAGGAAAACATTAACTCATTATATACAAACCAGTGAGCAGCCTTCAAGTAACACAGTATTTGTCTCACTTGTTTGCCTGTGACTCCATCATACTGAACATAGTTTTGTGAATGGGCCAAACGCAGTTCAAAGCCCGACCACAATGACTCCCAAGGCCAAGCTCTCATGAAAGGAACAGGTAAAAAACATGTACTGCCAGAATAGCATTTTTAGTACGGCTATTTAAATATGAAACCATGCTCCTACCTCATCAGCATCCATGGCTGTCAGCTGCAATATTTTAGATCCATCTCCTATATTTTCTTCTACAGTCAGATCAAGCATATCTGTGGGGAATACTGGTGGGTTGTCATTGATATCCTGGAGTGTTATTTCCACCTGTAAAAGCACGAATCAGGAAAAGTTGTGTGAGCACCAAGTTAGACACTGATTGGATCTGAATGTTACAAATCACATAATTTTGAAAGAAATCAGGTAAATTGTTCTTAATCACATGAATTAGAACATTCCAAAATCACACCAACAACAGGAAAAGCCCCTCTGGATATTAAAATTCCACATTGTTATAAAATGCTCATAGGAAAGCCTCTAACATAAATAAAGTTAATTTGACTTGTTGATAGCAACTGATTTTAAACGGCCCTAGCCAGGTTTATATTGGAAAAGATCCACTGATAGACTGTCATTGTAATCCTCAAAGTTGGCCCCTGGAGGATAACTGCCAAGTCTCGGGGCAGGAGATCATTCAACCATTAAATGCTGCTTGACATAAAGATGAGGTGGTGTAAAATTCTCTCTGAAATGTTTATATATTGGCAACTCTCTGTTCTGAGGGAGGAAAAAACACCCTTGCACTTTATTTTTTTTTTTAAATAATGTTTTTCTCCCTCAAAGCTCTCCTCTAATTGCAAACATAAACCTAACTTAGAAGCACCCACTAGCATCTACTCTCCTTGCCTATACACACCTAAACAAATGTTCTTTTCACATGTGATATTTGTCTGGTTTTCCAAGTAGCAATGACAGTTCCTGAAACATGGTTGTGTGTTCTTTATTCCTAGTTTTTCATAAGCAAGATTGCTGCCCTGCTGATGCCAATTCAAAAAGCTGTAGAGCTCTGCTTTCCTTTGTTGCCAGGTATGGCATGTAATATTCCAAAAAAGAAAGAAAGAAAGAGAGGATATGGCTGCTTTAAAAGGATCATGGGGAAAAAAGAAAAAAAGAAAAAAAGGTTTATTTTGGACCCAAAATATTAAACAGCCACAAAACTCTGAAAGCCCATTAATGAGAAAAGTAAGTAGCTGAAGGAAGTCTGTCTTTATTGCTCAACAAGGAATTGAGAAAGGTAGACAGGGCTGTTGCACAGAAAGGGAGGCAAAAGTATGGATGACTCAAAGAAGATATCTACGTGGACAGACAAAATATTATTTATACTACAGTACCTGTCATGCCATTAGCCACAAAGGATCTCCCTACATTTAGTTGAAAATATATGGCTTAGGCTGCTCTGGATATAATCAATACAGATATTTCTGGTGATGTGAAGTCTACGATTTCTTCTATTTCTACTATTTCTAGTCACCTGCCATAATATTTTCTTTTTCCATTCTGTTTTCATACAGACCACCGACTGCCAAGCCATTCTGACCTGATCACCAGGACGATCCCAAAGATGGGCACTTTGGTGACAGAGGCTTGGCTGTCCCCACAGAACAACCTAGTCACCTGGGCTCACTTGTACATCTTTCCTTGAGCTGCAAGGAAAGATGTACAAGTGGCTGCACCCTATGGTCATCATTGGTCCTCTGTGGCCTTCTGGAGACCATATCCTGAAGGATACTCCATCCTTCTGTCCTCCCAGAGGCAACTGTTTCAGAAAGCCTAACATTTCCACCAGTGTGAGACTTTGTGATGGAGCAGATTTGGTGTGTCATGCTACTCTCCTTCATCAAAGACCCCAAAACCAGAAATTGTGACCCCAAAACCAGAAATTGCTATAGACACGTAAATACTCCGAGAGCATATTTAATCCTCACACTGTCATCTTTTCTATCTCAGAGGATATTTCTAATGCAGAGAAGGCTGCAAGGAGCTCAGCTGTTTCCTTGATAAGCATTTTTCCTCCAACAGAATCTGTTCAGAAGGTGGAGAGATCTAGACCATTGTGAACACATTATGGCTACATTAGTCTCTGGTCAGTATATACAGCACATAGGGAGATACCTTCCACCTGGGGATCTAAGCCATCCTCAGTCACCTCAAGTAAGTAAGCTTTTTTCTTTTAGTTATTTATTTTCAGTTTGTGTTCAGTATTTATGCCCACAGGAGGTTACTGTTACTGTCAGCCTGCCAGAATTTTTCCACATCTTTCACAAGAACTGAAGTATCTTTAAAAATAGAG
>NW_010311375.1:3813-40108 GCF_000700745.2 Antrostomus carolinensis | reverse complement strand
TGGAAGTGCAGACACTCATCCTATAGGCCTTATATGGCCTTTTATAGAAGGTCATTATTTATTTATACCATATTTAATTCCTCTGACAATTCACAAATGGTACACAAAAGACTTCATGGTATGAGACAGATGAACCCAGAATGTTTTATTATTAAATTTAAAACCCTGACAACAGAAGCACAAGAAGCACTGACCAGAGCATCACAAGCAATGATTCAACAACTAACTCACCAGGCACAAACCTTCAGAGAAGAAAATAGCCTACGTTGCTTTTCATGGTGAGTGCTGCATCTGGGTGACAATTAATCACAGAAATAGGAGAGATGACAGATGAAGGATTTTGCCAGCTATCCTTGCCAAGCAGGTCCTGCCCCATGAACTGGCACAGCAAACTGTCTGTTCTTCTGCTCAAAGTATAACATTTCCCCAGATAGGGTTTCAAGGTACAGCAGCTGCACAGCTCTACAGTTTATTTATTCATACCATATATGTCATGCACAGCTAATGTTTCAGCTGCAGGTGACATTTCACCACCAGAACCCATTTTCATGATGAGAGATTGCCCTTTGTAAAAATCAGATGAAAAATATACAACTTCTGGGGTTTGGGGTTAGGAGCTGTGCATTGCCTACAGCTTGCATAATGTAAAATCGTCAGAATCCAAGAATACAGAGAGCTAAAGGTTGTGGGACAAAAGAAATCAATTATAAAGTCAGATTCCAGAGAAATGAAAAAAAAAGGAGAATAATAATAGAGGAAGCAATTTTATCCTGAAAAATCGGCTCACAAGTAAACAAAGACACTATATTTTATACTGGATGTGCTTTAGATGGTGGAAAAATAAGAAATTCTCAAATAAGGAAGATAAATTTTTATAAAGAGTCCACAATATTTTTTAAAGAGCATTTACACTATGATTTAGTATTTATCCAAAGGGCTTAGATAATGCCTATTGCTTCAGAATTCACTGTTGGCTAAGTCTAATTAGCATCCCTATGTAAAGCTATCTTTTTACTTCTGCTATAATTTATTAATTCACCTTACACACAGTATTGCAAACCTAAGGAATAAGATCCTGGGATCTTATTTGCAGAAATTTCACTCGAGTAGTACACGTCTAAGAAAGATCTGAGAAAAATCTTCACATTTTCCCCCAAACAGAGAGTCCATTAAGTTTTATGCCAAAGGCTTCATTTAAGAAAGTACACAACTTGAACGAGTTCAAGTGTAAATTGAATGTCCAGTCTTCTATTCAGGAGTTCAGAAATTAATTTCAATTTGAAATTATTTCAGAATTTCTGACCCCAAACAGAAACTCACAGGACAACCACAACGTCTTTCATTGCCACAGGGCTTGGGCAGATTTCAGCATGTCTTATCACACCTTTACTGGGGAGAAAAAGAAAAAAAGCAATCCATACAGCTTTAATCAAACACCTAAACTAAATCTGTCCCCAACCAACTGACTCTGCCTTTCTAATCCCACATTTGCATAAAGATATCAACATGTGTCACTCAGGTTCTTGAAATACATGGTCTGAGTAATATAATTGTCCTGGTTATCAACATTGTTCTCCCAACAATCCTCACTGAAACCAAAACAGTGTTTTCTAGCTATTAAGAAGAAAATTAACCCTATCCTAGCAAAAACCAGGACAATAATATGCTACCAATTAATAATTATGTGCAATTCTGCCTCAGACTTAAAGAAGGCAAGACATGGTGACCATGGTAATACACCGGCCACCTGTACCATGGGCATCACATTCAGAACGGTCTATAGAACGTGTGTTGTGCTCTCAGCTTGCACCGATGGCAAAACACACACCGGTGACAACAGCAAGTACAAGAATTAATATCTAGGAAAACAAAGTTCTTAAAATATGAAATATGCCACGAGCAGGAAAAAAAAAGGGAGCATAAGGGATTTGTCCAAACTTTGGTCCCTGGAACAGGAAGGAACCATTGGGTGACAATGCCAGAACAACTGTAGGAAGTAACATGCCCAGGCTACGTGGAAAGTGGTGAACATCACCCTCTTTCTCTAAATCTATCCAACACTGAGAATATTCTTGCCTGACCTCATCTCTGTCAGTTAACGTGACTCTAAGATGCAAACCAGAGACACAAACCACTCACCTCAGACCACTCCTTGGACGCTCGAAGTACTGCACTATGGCCAGCCTCCAAACAAACACTTGTGCAACTTTCCCTCTGACAAATCCTCGATCTTGCCTGACCTCATCTCTGTCAGTTAACGTGACTCTAGGATGCAAACCAGAGACACAAACCAGTCACCTCAGACTACTCCTTGGACCGCTCGAAGTAATGCACTATGGCCAGCCTCGTGACCTCATCTCTGTCAGTTAACGTGACTCTAAGATGCAAACCAGAGACACAAACCACTCACCTCAGACCACTCCTTGGACGCTCGAAGTACTGCACTATGGCCAGCCTCCAAACAAACACTTGTGCAACTTTCCCTCTGACAAATCCTCGATTCTCATTTATATCAACAGTACCTTTAATGTAGGACCCAAATCTTCTTGCTGTCACTCAGAGGACTCAAATATAATAAAATACAGCAGCAGCAAAGGTAGTGAAGAATGTTTGCCCGCACATTTGTGCCTTTTAATTCTCTAAATTGCTCTTTCTGGTGGTCTAGGCACTGATGTGGCCTTTCCTCCTCTGAACAGCCTTGAATTTCTGCAGAAGCCATGGGAACATAAATAGTCACAGACACTTTTAAATCTGTTAAGACTGTGATGGAAAACTGATTAATTAAAAATATTGCCCTGCTCTATTTGTTCAAGGGGAAACAAAAATATCAGAAAGCTTTGTTCTATCCATATGTGTGTGTATATAAATCTCCACAAAATTACTCTGCTTTTGTACAAATTCTAGTCTGTTTTTCCTCTCACACATTTAATGTGTCTAGAAAAAAGACTGCACTGTAAAGTTTTCCCTCACAGTTCATTCTGCAGAAAAATACATGCTGCTTGTTTAGTATGCCTTGTAAAATAAACACAATAATTTTACATATTAATTTCTATGCAAGCTATCTTTGTGTGGTTTGGTTTGTTTGTTAGTGGTTTTTCTTAATGTTTGATTCATCCTCTATTAAACTAAGATGCAAAAGTACAGACATACAACAAACCACAGAGATGAGTGAAAGTAACAAGTCAAACCATACCACAAATTTCCCCATGGTGTGAAACAAATTTCTCATTCTGCAAGCTTTGGAAGGTTTTCACAATATTGCCATGGTCAACTCATCCTCATCTGTGACAATTTGATTGCTGCAGCCTGCTGCCATGACCATTTTCAATGCAGAGGAAATATTAATTACCTTGATCTTTTTAAAATTCTTGTTTGCTGCTCAAATTAGTCTCTTGTGTTTTTTCTCCATAAACAAATTCAGAACAGATTGAGGCAGAGCAGGACTCATCTCAAACAGTTTTGTCTCAATTTACTTTAAATGTAAAAGAGTTCTTTTCTCCATTTGGACAAACCTCAGGTCTTAACAGACATAAGGAATCGTACCAGGACCTCACTCTGTAAATCATACAGTATCTATTTAAGCATTTAGGGCAGGAACCTGAACACAAGAAGTCACTGGGAAACTCTCTGTTCTTTCAAAACGTTGTCTATACTTTGAAGAAAGTAGAAGATACCCTCTCTGAATTAACTGATGACACTGGATAACGGAGCACTGGGACAGGCTGCCCAGAGAGGTTGTGGAGTCTCCATCTCTGCAGAGATATTAAAAACCTGCCTGGACGCTTTCCTGTGCAACCTGCTGTAGGGAACCTGCTTTGGCAGGGGGGTTGGACTAGATGATCTCCTGAGGTCCCTTCCAACCCCTACAATTCTGTGATGTTGTGATTATGAGGAGTCTTTGTGAAAGTGACTCTTTACCAAGACTGATGCTGCAGTGTAAAGTCTTCAATGGCTTCATACTTTGTACACAGTTCCGAAAACAATTTATTCTGGTGGGGCAAGAAGAAACGCAGTTATGATGGAAACTAAAAAAAAAGATTATTTTTTGGTTCACCAAAATGAATATGAGTTTGTATTTGAATAATCTACTCTTATACTTCTTAAAAATAATTTACTGAATTAAGAAACAGTTGCTAAAAGACTAAGTTTCATTTCTTAGAGCAAAAGAACCAATCCACTTCAAAAACACTAGTACCCCAGACAATTATTACTGCACAGGCTAGACAAATTCCATGCTCAACATAAAAAGCTTAACATGAGAGTTTTATTCTGGAACAAGAAATTATTTTTGTGACCAAACTTAACTGGGTTTATGAGCTACAAAGGTATGTAAAATAAAACATTGCACTGGAAGGCAACATGCCAAATCCTATCCAATCATAACACCTTCTATAAACCAATGGGCTCATTTGGCCAGAACCTATCCCTCTGTTTTATTACGCTTATTAACACTTATTTTTCTTTTATTTCAAGGTGAGGAGGGTTTATAGACAGAATACATATCTAAAGTTCTTCCATCTATCGAAAGAAAATGAGGGGAAAAAAGGTGCCACAGGAAACCTGCAAGAGCTCATGGGGCAGCAGAAAGTTTCACCGGGAGTTGCAAAACGCGTGCAGTAATTCTTGCTTGCAGCCACCCCATCCATGGTACGTGCTCGATCAGAGATCTACAGATAGAACACGATCTAAGAAGAAAGGAACTCCCAGATGTCTCACGCGTTCAATCCTTCTTCAAACGCTACAGCTATTTGATTAAAGATCAAACAGAGTGCAAAGGCAACAGCCTTTTCTTTCCATTTATACGTTGTTGAGTCATTCTTCTTCCCTTTGCTTGCTGCCGTGATGTTCGCTGCCTCTCTCCAGAGATACCATCTAATAATCCACACACAGCACTGGCACACGTCGCCCTGAAGACTTTTGTTTATGTTTAAGCCATTACATGATCCTTCCTCATCCCTTGGTGCATATTCTAACTAATATCATCCATGATGATAAAAGAGTAAAATTCAGCTATTAATTTATCACATCCATGGAACTAACTGAAGAACCTGGCCAACACTAGTCATTTTTCTCCTGCCTCCATCACTTCGGCCTTTTTGTTCATCCAGCAAACAATGCTTCACTATTCCTGAAAAACACACATTTAATGTGTAGATTCCTTTTTTTATTGATGTGAGTAATCATATTGGCTACTCACATCTGTGAAGTCATGGTTATACTAAGTGCTTGCAGGACCAGTGTGTGTGTGCTTCCTCCGAACTGCGAAGACAAGGGAATAGAAAGATCAAGTATCAGAGTACAAGTAAGCAAAAATGCATTTCTAGAAAGAAAAGAAGAAAAATCCTTTAAAAAAAATTTGATATTCCTAGAAAATCTCTAATATAGTGTTTCTAATAATGATAAAATCCCACAGGCTATCCTGAACCAGTTTCCCACCTTGTTTTAACTAAAATACTGGGAAATAGTAAGCATGGGGGTGAAAAATAAACACTTATGTTTTAAAATTACTCGAATAACCAATAATAGCAAAGCTCAGGAAGGTGGAAAACCTGAACTACAGACCAGGCATATTTACAATTCCCATAGCAAGATGGAAAGGCTATTTGTAAAGAAAACGTCTTGGGACAAGGCAATAGCTTTTGCTTAGACAGAGGCTGAATGAGGCATCTGAATATCCCATTTTCCAGGAGGCAAACAATCCCAGTGCATGCTAGTACAATAAAAACCACATTAGTCTATTGTGCTGCAGGCCAGCAAACCTGTTAAATAAAAATACAAAGCTGTTAAGAATCCAACTATTAACAGTGGGAAGATTGCAGCTGGGGAGAAAATGCAAGGAAAAAAGAAAACACCTCTTAAAAAAAAAAAATAGGACAAGTTTGAACGTCCAGGGGCAGCAGCAGCCACTTGATCTTTGAGTTTTGGGGTAACACCTTGGGAAAAAAAAATAAAAATCAGTGTACTGAATAGATCCAAACTCCTCCTAGTACATTTCAGGCAAAGTACCTAATTTTAGATGAGAGCAACAAGTGCTTAGCCAATAAATGGATGTGTCAGCCTTACACTTAGACCTTAGACACTCAGGTTCTGTCCACTGAAGGAGACCAGGGTACAAGACTTAATTTCAATGTCTGAGCTCAAGAGGACCTTAATTGAAAGAGAGGATGTGAAAGCTGCTCTGGGCTACACAACTGTCCACTCCAATCACCTCGATGCAGAACAAATACTGACCCAGTAAAAGACAACAGTTTGAGTCCATTTAGAAAAGGGATTATACCAATATTTTCCTTTCCTTTACAGAATCAGGAATTACTACTTATTACCAACCTTGAAATTGTTTGGAAACTTTGCGCTCAATGCATTTTGTGAATATGTTGCATTTTCTCCATTAATTAAACATGCATGGAAACTTGATTTGTAAGATTTATATGTAATGTTGGAATTTCCCAGGTAATTTTAATCTGTAGGCTCTAATTCCAGTATTGTAATACTGCATAACTGTCCTGGGTTTAACATCATATTGTAAAGTACAGTTTAGGAAGGTGATTTGATGTTTTGCTACCAACTCACTTATATAAAGCATTGATATTTTCTAAAAAATGCTAGGAGAGGAGAGTGCTTTCAAAAACTCAGTGATTTAACTGATGCTATCAGAGAAATTATAGAATCATAGAATGGTTTGGGTTGGAAGGGACCTTTCAAGGTCACCTAGTCCAACCTCCTGGCAGTGAGCAGGGTCATCTTCAACTGGATCAGGTTGCTCAGAGCCCTATCCAACCTGACCCTGAATGTTTCCAGGGATGAGGCATCTGCCATTGCTCTGGGCAACCTGTGCCAGGTTCTCACCACCCTCATTGTAAAAAATTCCTTCCTTACCTCTAGTCTAAAATCTGCTTTAATTGCTATTTAAAATTTAAAAAGATGTCATTTTCCTGTGTTGTCTGTAACAAACACTCATCTTAGTGCTGCAAAGAAAAGGTGCCTTAATTTGTTAGGGGTTTTTTTTGGTTTGTTAAGGTGACCACTGGGAGTTGCAACGCCTGGAGTCTTGATTAAATGTTTCACTGCATCCAGAACACTTCATCATGCAGCATAGCCAAAATCTATTATGGCTTACAAGTGACTCATGCTTTAGCTATGAGAAGACCATCATAAAGAACATTTTACATAAAAATGCCAAAAAGGTTGGTAATTTAATCTTAATTCTAAGTAGGTACGCAAAGTCTCTGCATCCAGCCTGTACAGACAATAAGGTATTGTCTGGAAATGCATTACCTACTGTGGTTACATCTAACTTTTCAGCAAAGTCCAGATGATATTGCTACTGAAAATAAATGCCTTGTTACTGTGAGAGAGCTGTAAATACCACTGTTAGCACATATGCAGTACAATTTATCCGTTCATGCTAGGGATCCATCAGTACCTGGGCAGAATATTCATTAAAACCAGCAACACAGCAACATGGGAAATGGCATCATTAGCCTGTGAGTAAACACGTGGCTGATAAATTGTGTCCCTTTAAAGCTCAGGGACACAGATCGCAGGATGGTAGTGGTTGGAAAAGACCATTAAGATCATTGAGTCCAACCATGAACCTAACACTACCAAGTCCACCACTAAACCATGTCCCTAAGCATCTTGTCTACCTGTCTTTTAAATACCACCAGGGAAGGTGACTCCACCTCTCCCTGGGCAGCCTGTTCTGATGCTTGACTACACTTCTGGTGAAGAAGTTTTTCCTTATATCCAACCTAAACCTCTGCTGGTGCAACTTGAGGCCATTTCCTCTCATTCTATTGAACAAGAATAAACATCAGAGCAGAATACAGAAATTAACTTCAGAAACTGTTATTTGCTGCACTTACTCCACGCATGCATACCATACATCACAGAAGGGGACACAAGTGGTATCCTGACAGAGTCAGGAAAACCAGACCCAAAACATCTGCAAAAGCTCGCTGAGAATGGGGTGCCATAATGATGAGAGAGGCTTTGGGGGCTGACTCCATCATTTGAAAAGCCAGAAGAGAAAAAAAGGTTTTTTCTAAAGGCAAAGCAAGCGATTCTGCCTTTCCTGCTCTTCCTGAAATCAATATTTTTAAGTAATTGTTTAAGTGCTACATCATTTACTGCTCTCTAACAAGAGGCACGGTCTCACATGCAACAGAGGGAATTAAGACTGGGTTAAGGAATGCACTACTCAAATCTTGGCTAATTTAAGAAAGCAACAGCACGCCGATTTTAAAACATACATTAAACCATACAGAACTGTGTACATGGAAACCCCAAATAATCCAACTTCACGATAAATGAGAGATAAACATCAAAGGGGTACAAGGAATAAAAATGATAAGAAATGCCACAAGCAGTCATGTTTTTTCACCCCCTTCACCACCAAAACCATAATGAAATACAGGTTATTTTGTCAGTCCTGGTAAATGAGTAACATGTGTAGCTCAGTCAATATTCATACAGTTTAAAAAAAGAGACTGATTGTTCCAATAAGTTATTTTGAACTTCATTTCAATAGGACCAACTAACACACTCGGACCTCTCCCAGCTCTGCCCAGAAACGAAGGGAAATTCTCTTACCCCTGGACTGGGCACTGGTGAGGCCGCGCCTCAAGTACTGTGGTCAGGTTTGGGCCCTGTATTACAAGAAGGACATGGAGGTGCTGGAGCGTGTTCAGAGAAGGGCAACAAAGCTGGTGAAGGGCCTGGAGAACCAGTCTTATGAGGAGCAGCTGAAGGAACTGCGGTTGTTTAGCCTGGAGAAAAAGAGGATGAGGGGAGACCTTCTTGCTCTCTACAACTACCTGAAAGGAGGGTGTAGAGAGGTGGGGATCAGTCTCCTCTCCCAAGTAACAAGTGACAGGACAAGAGGAAATGGCCTCAAGTTGCACCAAGGGCAGTTGAGATTGGATCTGAGGAAGAATTTCTTTCCTGAAAGGGTTCTTGGGCATTGGAAGGGGTTGCCCAGGGCAGTGGTGGAGTCCGCATCCCTGGAGGGATTGAAGAGTCGTGTAGACACAATGCTTAGGCATGTGGTTTAATCAAGGTCTTGTCAGTGTTAGATTAATGATTGGACTTGATAATCTTAAAGGTTCTTTCCAATCTAGGCAATCCTATGATTCTGTGAAATGGCAACCCTGTGGGACTAACGCATAGTTGGGTTGGCAGTAAGGACCATAAACTGCTTGAAATGCACCCGTGTGCACATACAGATGCATAGAACAAAGGCCAGGTTGCCATGCCAGCCCACCTGCTCAGAGCAGGCACAGGGACAGGGATATGGGCAGAACTGTTGTATCCCTGCTCTCCCACCAGCAAGCATGAGCATGCCTTCCATGGAGAAGCCAACGTGAACCATAACTCCTCCCACAACTGTAGAGCATGAGTTTTCCAGTCTGCACTGGAACAACATCTCAGAGAGGTTTGTGGCATAAGTTATAGCCCAGGCAAGATTGCATTCAGTTAGCCCAGGAGACCTGGAGCATGTACATGACCCAACTTGTAACCTCAAGATGAAAATGCACTGAACTGGGGAGCACCATGGGGGTACGCACCTCAGCGACCGCTACATACCAGAAAGACGAGTTCACAATGGGAATTTTCTTATTCAGCCATTGGACTTTGGCTTTGACATAGAAGAATTCAGAAAATCAAGCATTAAAGACTAATTAAAAGGCATCTTACAAACTTATTATTTCATTACTTCTGTAAATATATATATGACCTTGCACACTGAAGAAAAATAAAGCAAAAGAAAACAGGCATTTACAGAAATAGCTGGAATAGCTGGAACAGTATATTTATGTGAGATTCTTGCAGCCATCTTCCTTAATAAAGAATATAAAGTATTTTATTTGAACATAAATTCAGAAATTTGTCTTTTATTGGTTCCTAAAGATCTGCTGCATCTTTCCTTATATGGAGAAATTACATCAACCTATGAAATTACACTCTCTGGCCACTACAGTCAATAGCAAGAACTTTTAGTAGCCCAATATTATCTTGATATCCAAGTGCTAGATTACAGCTCTCTCCCTCAATACCAATGACTTTGCAACACAACCAGTCTCTCATTGACTTCAATGAGTTAAAAGATGACACCTTAAGAGAAGAGCAAAGAGAGACTGTAGACATATGTACCTACAACACATGAGCAGAGTGAACTTATTGAAGAGTTTTTGTGGTTAATTCTGTCCCTTCCTCAGAGTTGGCTGGGAAAATGCTTTTCTTTTTTCCTAGCTTTAGTGTAGTACACTTCTGGGCTGCCTGGGAGGAGAGGACAGAGGTTAACACCTGATGGTACACGTTGTCCCTATGGGACACTCCATGTCTGACCTAGGGACACTGCATAGCCACCTGCTCCCAAAGGACATTAGAAGAACGTGGTTTTATTGTGGATAGTAATCAGGGCTTGCTTAAGGACTGAGTCAGAAATATCACCAGCAGTTGACAATTATAATACAAACACAGCTGTTAGGAAGGTCAGTTGGGCTACTTCAGACAAAGAATGACCAACCCAAAGCCTCCCTTCAATCAACTCAAAACTAACTTTGAGTTTTGATAATCTTAGTAAACTTTAAAGGGGGAAAAAAAAGAAGAAAGAAATACACTGGCATTTCTGCATATCTTAATTTTAGTGTGGCAGGAAGCAGAAATACCACAAGAGAATGGTTCTCATGGTATTTCCAGCACAAGTGAAACCAAAGAGACTTTTCCTGCTCAGGTCCCTGTCTGATGTCCTGACTGAAGTGACTCAGTCATCCCTTGCATTATAGCACTTGGGGTTTTTCAGTTATTATCCTGATCGTGCCAAATCTTTGATCCTTTGAAAGTTCACCACCACTGGTCATAACTATAAGTCTCTGGATTTTTAAAAACGTATGGGAAGAATTTTAGCAGTGTTGAGAATCACCAGTTCCCTTCTGAGGAACATACTCAGGAAAAAACAAAACAAAACAAAACAAACCCCCAAAAAACAGAATGAATGTTCAAATGCAACCACAAAAGATTCAGAAATTCTTCACAGAGTTTAAGTGCCCTCAAATGCACAACTAAAAGATACCATTCTTTCTTTGGAAGAATGAACCCAAGCTCAATTTCTTTGCGTTTATCCTTTGTTTTTGCTTCTCCATTCCTCATAAGTGATAATACACATCACGTCTTCAATAGGGTGTTTAGACCTGGACATGCAATTTTTAAGAAACGCACAACTTTTCTAAGTGATCTTGTAGTTAAACTGCAATAGTCTTGCTGGTTTTCACTGAATCAAGAATTTCTGTGTCCTGGATGTTGAAACTGGCTCACTATGTGGAACAAATTAGAGGATGATCGTTCATTGTATGTTCACAAGTGAAGCATTTCAATAGTTTTACAAACAATCAAGAAAAAAGTATTTAAGGACAAAAATGGGATGGTTTACAGTAAACTGACTGTATTATATTAAAGGGTAGGAGAATGGAAACAGAGGGTAGGTAAAAATTAATATATTAAACCAAAGAAAGTCATATATTGATTCTTAGTTGAGAAAATTACTGCAACAAACCTGGGCATCCTAGAAAGGTCTAGAAAATAACGCTGCTTTTTTCCCCACTTTTTGTACTGTTTCCCCCATGATCACCTAAAATCCCTAAATCTCACCCTGGTTTCATCCTTCCAGAGTATGACATAGCTTATTTTTTTTTTCCTCAGCAGAACATAGAAGAATACCAGAGCAAAACTTTTAGGTAAAAAATTATTTTCTAGGTAGAAATGTAATAATTCTGAAAGCTTTCTCAGACAGTCATCAAGCAGTGGAAAGAAGGAAAACAAGGTAGTCAAAAAGTTCTGAATAATTAAAAGAATGGCAACAACTCAGAAGCCTCCACTAGCTCATGGTGTTAATGGTGGCAACAATATAATTAACCAATTTGATTTCATAATGACCAGTTGGTGATAGGGCAACTGGGAAAGTGTTAGGCCTCAAAGACAGCATAGTGTGCTTTATAGGGACTTCCTTCTCTTACTGCAAGTAAACAGGGCCACAAAATTGGTAAAGGGCTTAGAGGGGAAGCCATATGAGGAGAAGCTGAAGTCACTTGGTTTGTTCAGCCTGGAGAAGAGGAGGCTGAGAGGAGATCTCATCATGGTCTAAAACTTCCTCAACAAGGGGTAGAGGGGCAGGTGCTGATCTCTCCTCTCTGGTGACCAATGATGGGAGGAGAGGAAATGGCAGGAAGATGTGCCAGGGGAGGTTGAGGTTGGCCATGAGGAAATGGTTCTTCAGCCAGGGGGTGGTGGAGCACTGGAACAGGCTACCCAGGGAGGTGGTCATGGCACCAAGCCTGACAATATTCCAGAAGCATTTGGACAAGGCCCTCAGACACATGGTCTGAATCTTGGGATTGTCCTATGCAGGCCCAGGTGTTGGACTTGATGACCCTTGTGGGTCCACAACATTCTGGATACAAACTTGGTACTACAAACTTCCAGAAGACTTCTCAAATATGATTAAAGGCATTTTTGTAATAGTAAAATTATTACTGTCTTTGTCTTCCAGGGGAAAAAATAAGGGAGAGAGGAATAAGGTGATATGATTTACAAATATTAAGGATAATATAAATTTCTTATAACTTCAGATACATTACCTTGCTTTGTGGTTTCTATCTGCTTATTCACAGAGTTTTCAATACAGTAATTAAACAACTTTTAAAAGGCATATTTATCTTTCCTTTATGCTTTATAAATCAATGACACCCAACCTGCTGCGTGCCATTTGCTGACATGTTATATTTTGTCTCAAAAGAAGATATTTCTTGAAATGATGAATTATAGATTGCTGGTATATTCAAAACATCTTCCTGATAACTATTACCTGTGCATTTTTTCAAACACATTTCTTACACAGGCATCACCAAACACCACACAACAGCTTGCTTACTTCTTGAAGCCCAGAATTTCACATATGCTCTCCAACCAGGCTGTGGTAATTCCCCAACATGAGATGGTATGCAAAATGCTGGAAGTATTTGCACTACGCCTCAGGCAGAAAGTTACAGGTCATGATTACAGTAATTCAGGTTAAAATAACAACAGTAAAAAAGAAACAAAGGGGAAATATTTGTAGCAATGCTAATTGATGACTGGATTCACATTCTGTTTTCAGTTACCCCAAAACAAATCCTGAGAGACTCCCACAAGGTTAATGTCTTTCTTCCCACATGTTGCACAGACTAATGTACTTGGTAACCACTCCTGAATGAATTAAAATGAGCCTGTGATACAGGAAAGTTACAAGGATTAATTGAAACCTCTTTGTGCAGAAATGCAAACTCTTCAAATCTCTCAAAATTCATGAGAAAGGCCAGAAGAAACATGACAGGTCTCCCTGTCTAGACGGCCAGTATCTACAGCTTGCCTCACATTAATAAATGCTATAGAAAATCTATTCCTTTCTTCTAGCTGTGATATTTCTATTTCACAGTCCATTACCTCTTTAATGCATCAGAGAGAGGACTTCATTGAGCAATGGAATCCATGACCATTTTAATCACCTGTGCTAACCCACGTTCTTGAGGCCACGGTAAAGCTCCAAACTTGTTAATAACAGCCCACAGAAAGATGGACAGAAAAGTAACCAACATCCAAATTGGGGTCCGGGCTGCTGCCAGGCAAGCAAGCACACAACTTTGTGCTCACGTTCAGAAGAGCATCAAGATGGGGCTGGATAACTTTAGTCCCACAAAATTTTACATTTACTAGAAAACAGGCATGGATATTCATTCAAAAATACTGAATCAATGGAAACCAAGTTCTCATAATAAGGAAAGAATGTGCTAATTTGAAAAGTTACAGATAAGTCACCCAGCCTTATTTCCTCTAAAGCTCACTGCCCTTTTGTCCACCAGTGGACAAAAGTCTCCACCCAAAGTCTCCACCACGTGGCTTGAAGAAATTGGTAATGCCTCCGGAGGTTGATTTAACTTTGAACCTCCAAGCAAATTCAAAATGCCCACTAACATACACAACTCATAAGTTCACCTGAAGTGACCACAACTGGAACAATCTCTTTCACTCTTTTTCTCTCCACTGGGAAAGGTTGACATGAAGCTCAGGAGGTATGGAGCAGGTAGGAGACAGCTGGGACATAAATAATTCATTTTTTCAGCACTTGGCTTGCAGCAATCTATTCCCCTCAATCCCTACATCTTTAGTCTACTGAAGCACCAGCAAGCACCTTCAGATAAACCCTTTTATTTCTCTGTGCTTGATACCAGCATTACACTTGGATGGGAGAGCAGCTCCAAAGTGGCTCCTGGTGCCGGTGGCTGAGCCCCAGGGCTGCTTCTTCCCTCCTGACTCCATCCTGCCCACCAAGGTCCAGCTGCAAAATAGGTCTGACCCAGAGCTGGAGGGAACCAGGCAAACCTAACTCCTTTCATTTCCCCCACCATCTGCAGACTTCAGACAGCAATACCTTTCATGTTTCAAAGCCACAATTGAAGCCTATGATAATTATAGCCTATGTCAGTTTTAAAACTTTTCCCATCTTAGCCTTTAGAGAAAAACAAGCAAATGAAAAAACTTTAAGAAAAAAAAAACAAAACCAAAAAACCACCTTACAAAGCAGAATGATCCTCCCAATGGGACTCTGCAAGCCCACACCAATGGCACAGCACGTTGGGCCACAACCAAGCAGATGTGACCACCAAACTCACTGGAGGAGCCCAACTCTCCACCATCCCTTCAGGGTCTCAGGCAGCCTGGACATCCCCAGACCCAGGAGATACGACCTACACACCCAGAGCATGAAAGCCTTCTTGGCACCTCTGGTAAATAAATCTGTACCTGCTGCCACTCCTTCTCATTTCTTATTTTTCAGGCTGATGAACATGTACTTAATGAACAGCAGAAATGCAAACAGGAATCCTAAATCGATTTTCTATTCACAGATAGTTACCTAAAGTAGTTTGATAAATATGAAGACATTCATTTTCCACTAATGTTTGACACAAAAATCTTTTCCTACATTTCTAGCAATCCCTG
Organism: Antrostomus carolinensis; assembly: GCF_000700745.2. NCBI lineage: Eukaryota > Metazoa > Chordata > Aves > Caprimulgiformes > Caprimulgidae > Antrostomus > Antrostomus carolinensis. The sequence goes on along the minus strand of NW_010311375.1, from coordinate 25,075 downwards.
GGAAAACTATGGCCGTCAGAAAAGATTAGAAAGCAGCTTATGAAGCATATTATCATAAGTTACTTTGCATAAAAATCATTTAAGAATATGCAAGTAGCTTCAAAATCCTATTTATCCACTGCATTTCAGTAAGAGCTTGAGGAAATTTAAACTTGTAGTTATATATATATATAGTGTTGTTCTAATGCCTTAGTACTTTGCAGATTTAGAAAGTGTGCTGCAAACCATGATTTCCAGTATTTGTAGCTCCCTAACTTAACACACAGCTACAAGATTACAAATACATGGCTGAACTAATAAAATCATCACAGAAAGTATAGCAAATTCTGCACTAATTTTTATACTATACAATCACTGACTTCACTGGTACTTCCTAATTAAGCTTTCTGTATCACACTTACTTTATATCATAGTAGCTTATCAAATTTGCTAATTTATGTACAAAGACAACCTGGCTCCTCTGATTTTTTGGTACGTTTATGTGTGCATCTTAAGTCTATTAACACCACAAATTCAATAATCAGTTTGACAAATAATATCATCAGACTACACAGAAACAGAGCAGCACTTTGATTTTTTTTTTTTTTTTTCCCCTTACAAACTTGAGCTTATTTCCTGGTATTGAAATCATAATTAAATTATATCAAAATTCCTGCGGGTGTAAATCCTATTGACTTCAGTAACTGCGCCAGACAGTGGGCCAATACGTTAGTCATCGGCTACAAAGCAGAAAACAGCAACCATGTAATAAAATAAGGCCAACTAAAGAGATTTATTTTACTCTTACCACATGCCCCTTTGAATTGTGTAATTCTGTACAATGGCTATGATAATATATTGTTTCTCTAAAATATGACTAAGAAAAGGTGACTAAGAATTTCAATTGATGTGTTTTTTCCTGTAGGCATAAAAATCTTATTTGTACAATTTACAGCCAACAGCAACCAAAGTTGTGTGTCTCCTTTGGCATAGGGCCAGGTAACGCTTGCCAAGTGCCAAATGCTCCAGTAAACTCCGTAACTTTCACAGAGCTGATGCACAAGAGGAAAAAAAAGCAGGTTGTTAAAGAATTTGCTACCAGATACAGGCTTAAAGCCCAAGGGATTCAGGACACTGCTGTAGCGTAAGCCATCCTCTCAGCAGACCCTATTGGAAAATACATCTGCACTTAGAGTGTGCAGTTTAAAAACAAAGGAAAAAGAAAAAAAAAAGAGGTTAATTTAATTCCTAACAATTTTATCAATACACATCTGGAAAAAAAGAATTAGTGCATCTGTAATCCTGTAATTACAGCATCTGCTCTTAAGTCTTCGCATGTGCTTGTGTGAACCTGCTCAGCCCCGTCCACTATAACCTTAAAAACATGACCAGAGATCATCTCACAACTTCTACAAGCCAGGTAAAAACAAAACAAAACAAAAACCCATTAAATTCACATAGTGGGTATGAACCCACTGATGAGACTAAGTTAACAATTTACCAAAATCAAAAATTCAATTGAAAAAGAGGTGTGTGTAGCAGGACTGGGCTTTATATTTTCAAATACAAAAAGGTTTGTGTGAAACTAGAAGAATTACTTTCTGGGAATGTATTAGCAAAAGAAAAATCTCAATTGGAGAGGTCCATCAGAAATATTCATTGGCTAACAATGGTGTTTTACAAACAAAGAATTTCATAAAAATGTTCTGTTAAATATACTTCAGTAAAAATTCTCATCGAAACAAAAAGGTTATGGGCAGGAAAAGCAAAGTGCCACATTTTAAACCAGAGAGAGTTGTCAGCATTAACCCTCCCTGATATTTTAGGAAGATGGTTTCTGAAGGTATCAAATTAACACTTAGTTCAGAGCAAACCTTGACCAGCTGCAGGGGGATCCCAGCAGGAGGGATGGAAAACCAAGTCATTTCAGTGGGAGTTTGAAATGTGACATACCACAAAGCTGAAGGCTACTGAGTATCCTCAAAGCCTACATAAAATCTGAGAAAGGTGATTTCAAACAGAAGGTAGAACATGTTCAGCATTTCACATTCCCTGTTGCCAGCCCCACACCGAGCGGTATCTGGCAGGAATGGCTGTTCCCCCTCCGGGTGCCCATTACAGCGATTACTTCAGGGCTGGCAAACGAGAGCTTTTAGCTCAGTGTCAGCCTCAGCTCTGCCATGTGAACCAAGTGGAGGAGGTCCAAATACTTTGCTAGACGTGCAATGTGTACTCTCTGCGTTCTCATCCTCCTGACAGCGGCAGCACACACCTTTGTGATGCAACTTCGACTTGCTAATATATCCCAATTTTAGAAAATGCTGCGAGATCTCCTTCCACTGTTTGTATCTCGCTCAAAATGCAGCTGCACAGTTATAAATGGGTTGAGTTAACATGACTATGGGTATTTTAATATAACAGTATTAATGTGCACTTACAGCCCGGAAGGCCAATAACCATATCCTGGGCTGCAACAAAAGAAGTGTGGTCAGCAGGTCGAGGGAGGGGATTTTCCTCCTCTACCCCACTCTGGTGAGACCCCACCTGGAGCACTGCATCCAGTTCTGGAGCTCCCAACACAAGAAAGACATGTTAGAACAAGTCCAGAGGAGGCCACAAGGATGATCCAAGGGCTGGAGCACCTCTCCTATGAGGACAGGCTGAGAGAGTTGGGGCTGTTCAGCCTGGAGAAAAAAAGGCTCTGGGGAGACCTTCTAGTGGCTTTCCAGTACCTGAAGGGGCTACAGGAAGGCTGGGGAGGGACTATTTACAAGGGCAGGGAGCGATAGAACAGGGGGAAATGGCTTTAAACTGGAAGAGGGGAGATTTAGATTAAACATTAGGAAGAAATTCTTCACTGTGAGGGTGGTCAGACACTGGAACAGGTTGCCCAGAGGAGCTGTGGCTGCCCCCTCCCTGGAAGTGTTCAAGGCCAGGCTGGATGAGGCTTTGAGCAACCTGGTCTAGTGGAAGGTGTCCCTGCTGATGGCAGGGGGTTGGAACTAGATGATCTTTAAGGTCCCTTCCAATCCAGACCATTCCATGACTCTGTGATTCTAATTAAATCTGACTTAACTGGGAAGAGTCTAATATTGCTTTCCTTGGCAGAGTATCCACCTACTTGCACAGTGGAATGTGGGATTTGCAGGGTCTGCTGCTTCCTTAGCAAAAGGAGAAGAAATGATCACTCCCAGCTTCACCTACAATTCATGCCCTCCTCTACTAAGGGCAGTGGTGGTACCACAGAAGGTACAGCAGAAGGTACAATTTTCCAAAAATATACCTATTTCCTTCTGTTGCCTCAGGTCACCATCCATTCCTAACCTCGCTACTTTTATTCCACTGCTGTTAGAACATGTGTCTTTCTCTATATATAAGTAGGCAGATTAAATATCAGCTAAGGCATCTGTCTTCTAACCATTAAAAAATTAACTAGCTCCCTTAGGCTTTCTTCATTGGCCTTATTCTCTACCTGCAATCTTCTTGTCAGTTTTATTGCTCCTCTTTGCATGCTTCAATATCCTTCCTCAGCAAGCAGGCAACGCTGTGGGCAACACAGCATGACAGCTACACGTAGTCTATACACTTTGATGTTTTACAAGCAACCTTCCAACACATGCCTCTACATGGGAGGTATGAGCTGTTTAACATGTCCCTTCTAGGGAGCAGTTACGTCCTGGCATTGTTTCCTGAAGGAGAAGCAAAGGAGGAAAGATGACCTGCTCATTCCCAGGCCATTGGCACAAGATTTTATGTAGACTTTTTTCTAGAGGAAGGCGAGAGGAGAGAGATGACACCTAAACAACCAAACAAAGGGTTCACAGGCACCTAAAAGACAACAAGGAGATAAAAACCAGCACAAAGCCAACTGTGTAAAACAGACCTAATTTCCTGCAGTGATGGAGCAACAGACCGTGTGCGTAGGGGAGAAGCCACCAATGTCTTATTTTTCTATTAGAGAGGGTCTTCCCAGCTGAACACAAGCCAATAATGTGCCCCAGCTGTAGGAGAGACAAACATCATGCTAGGGCATAAAACCAGGAGTGCCATGTGTACGGCACGAGAAATGATCTTTCTGTTCTGCTACTCAGAGGCTCCCCTTAGCTACAGCACTTGGAGCAAAGTGCAGTACAGAAATCCAGTAATAGTGTGGATCCAAAGGAAAGAGCTCAGAAAAGAGGAGCAACAATGACCATAGTCAATAAAGTCATGTGGTCATCAACTGAATGATATTGTAAGAGCTGAGATACTGTCTAGAAATAGAAAACTGGGAGAAATTATATGGAAACAGCCTTAAAGCATTAAAGAGAAAGAAAATAAATTATTCTGCATGTCTAAAAAAACCAGAGGACTTAAAACAGTAATAAAAGCAACTTAGGTCAGCATCAGGAGGAAATGCTGCAGCACTGGAAGGGAGGAGAGTCTATGAAGGGGCAGGAGAAGCCACTGCCAGGAACAACGAAGACACACCAGATCCTGCCTCTGTGCTGGAAAACACACAGGTTCCTCCCAGTTCTTTTCTCCTGCAATACCGTAACAATTCAGGAAAGAGTTTAGTTGAACAGTTAAAACCAGCAGTTGTTAAGACCAACCTAGTAGAGACCTCAATGAGAAAACTGAGAAGGCAACCAAAATGAAGCTTCAAACTGTAGCATGGCACCATCCATGACGTGCAGGATACTTGTCTGCATCCCTTTTAGACACTGCATAACACAAGCTTTATTCAGGGATCTCTGTGTCAACGCCACCTTGAGCACTATCACCAATAAAAGTCAAGACTTCGTACAAAAAACATCTGCATCTGATTTGCTCTTCCTGCTGCTCTGCACATCACCACCACAATTACAAACAGAAGTATTTGGCTCCACGCCTTGCCCTTTTATTACTTTACTACGCTTCACTGCCAATCCTTATGGCAACAGAACTTGCAAAGTCACGGACTCTTATAAAAATCTTCTCATACTAAAACCCTGTACAGTGAGATGACTCCTCCCACTTTCGGACACCATGAGGTTTCCAGGTATTGTTTTGGTTCTCATCTCATTTTATATTTAATATAATAGCCAGAAATATGAGTCAACAATAACAATTTGAAATTTTTTTTTTTTATTTTTTTTTTTCCAATCTTAGGTATTTCCTCTTTGCTTTCCCCAATGCACTCTGCTCTGATGATTTTATTCAGACTGCAAGCTCCTTGGGGCAGAGGCAGTCTGTCCTGTATGTTCTCAATCTGAGTTTACAGAAGAAGGCAGAATACTGGATTATGATCCTTGCTAACACACACTGAACATTGCTGCATCATTTGACCTAAGTGTTGTCCCAGGCTAAGGCTGAGTAGCAACCAGTTCAGAAGCACACAAGCTGCTGCTCCTGCGCTGGATTGCTTAGTGTAAAGGTGATGGAAAGAATAAGAGTAGTAGTTTTAAAGATTAAAAGTACGTTACAGAGTTGAGGGATAAACTAGGTCAAAAGCAAATAGCAATGAGATTTGAAAGTTTTCCTTTAAAAGTCTTCTCAGCGCTACAAAATGAAGAGGGCTGCCTTGTGTGGTGCTTGCCAGCCCTCCATGTTCTGTGCTGTATTGTGCTTACTTTCCAAAAACTGTATCTTACTTGTCCAAAAGCTGGACATCATGGCAAGATTTTTTTTTTTGAGGGGATCTAATCCTTCTGCACACAATTACTTAAAATGCTTTTATACGAACAAGAAAAATCCTACTGAGATCTCTAAGAATTTCTCTATTACTCACGTTTGTTATTCAAGTTAAATTTCCATAACAAGAAATAAGCCATTCAATAAAAAAGTCAAACCTCAAATAGGTGAAGACAGATGGAGAGCACTCACACAGATTTCTCACTGTGAAAAGCAAGAGACACAGGTGAGAGCTAAACCAACAGTAACGTCATTTCTGGGAAAGACAAACCACCGCTGTGGAGATGACAGCTGGGAGGCAAGGTCCCAAGGCAGCGCTTCTCATCAGGACTCACCAACACCCAGCGCTGCCCTTTTTTAGCCCAAAGAGCCAAACCCTCAAGGGCAGATGGGGATTTTAAACTTTTTCCCTGTAGAGAAAACACCATCCCCATAGTTGTCTTTCTGGCAAACACGAAGAGGCTGTGAGCAGCACGTTATGTGTCTTTCCCCGCTGACCTACCCCACGTATTTCGGTCGTTGGGACAAAACTTGTTTTTATCCTTATTGTTGTTTTTTTTGTTTTTTGTTTTTTTTTTTTTTTCTGAAAGATGATTTATTCCAGCACTGAGAACTAATCATCCCCATTGCTTGAAGTCATTTAAGAAGAAAGTACAGTAGGTAAATGCTGCCATCTACACATGGCCAACTGAAGGCTTTTATGCCAGGCTTGGCCGTGAAAACGCAGGGAAATACATCACTCTGCTCTCTGCTCCCCTCCACAAACAACTAACACAGCGTTTCAAACAGGCTCTTGATGAAGCTGAAACCAGTGTTATGGGGAGGAGGAATGTCCTGGAAGATTTCAGGTCCATGAGAAAAGGTACACACTATCTAAATCTGTAAACGAGAAGCACACGTATAGTTTGAATTTGTGACGAGTGTCAAAAACAATCTCGTCATTGAATTATCACTTTCTTGTCCCGACCTATACACACAGATTACATTCTGCAATATCTCAGCTGTCAATTAGACATTTATATGACACTTACAATATATTTAAAAATAACATTTCATACGGCAGCTGTGTTTACAGAAGGAAATATTTTTATAGGGCTCTTAGTAACAAATGTCTCCCATTCCTGTAAGTCTGTCCTTCATTCTAATTACCCCCACCACTTTCCTAATGAAATCTGTCCCTGGTAGACAGATTATCATCTGTAAAGTTCAAAGAACAGTATTCATCTATTTTGGCATACCACCTGTAAAGGACATTAGGATTTCAACCTTCAGTTACAACCAGGACAAAACATTCAGAAAAATACAAATCTTCCAAATTATTTCTTTACTCAAGATTGAAACTATTAACACTATTTCAGGTGACAGTGTAAACGAGAGAAGATAGCCTCTTCCACTCCCAAAGAAACAGAGACTAAAATACAATTTTAAAAGGAATAACTAAATACTATCCCAAGTTTATTTCTTTTTTTCTTTGTGGGGTTTAAATCTATTTGCTGTCTTTACTTGACTTATAAATTACATATACATATATACACATACCTGCATGTATTTTCACAACCTATGTGCTTTAAAAGGACAGATTCAAAGTTCTAACCTACACATTGGTATAATGCCCTTCTACAATATTGGCCAAACCCTGACAGCAAAAGGTTGAAGATCTCCCACCTTAGACTTCACAGATCTTATAAGAAATGTCACGTTAGCTGAACCAAACCTGTGGCGGGTTCAACCTACACTTAATGGTAACAGCTTCTGAATGTGCATTATTTATTTGCTTATCCCTACTTTGACCTGTTTGAGTCATGTATCCTCCTCCCTAGAATTACAGCAGTACATTAATATTTTAGCAACCCTTGGTGTCTTTTACATCCAAGAAGATGCTCTGAGAAAGTCAGCCAGTTAACTGGCTTCTGCCAGTTGAAACGATGCATTTCTGTCATAACCCCACACAATGCTGTGAATGGCAAAACCCTTTTTCCATGCACACTACGCAACAGCTGAAGAATTGTAAATTAAAACCAAAATATATAGTTGTGTGAAGATTTAATTATTAACAGAAATCATGACCAAAAAAGATTCAGAAATGAACACAGGGGCCAGAAAAACACTGCCCTTCCTGACACAGTGAAACACATCCTCTTAACTGAAAAAGGGATGCCCAGCAAGAAGGCAATAGTGGATAAGAAATGAATCTGAAATCCCAACTCAGCTATTTTTTTTTTTGTCAGTCTTTGTTCCTGCCAGAACGACGCAATGTCCTGGGCTGAAGAGAAAGCATGTGCCTTAACAGACCACCAAAACATCTCAGGTTGCTATTTCCTAGAGAAAGATAAATGCCTGGAAGCAAACCATTGCTTCTTGTCAAATCTACTGGGGAGGAGGAAAAGAAGAAAAAAGAGAAAAAATGGTGTAACCTTTTTTTGTTTAAACCTACCTAGAATGTTTATAGGACTAACAGTTATTAGTAGGTAGAAAGGTAAGCTGCCATACAAAAAATTGCTACCATTGACAGCAATTCATTCATAAACATCTTAATTCATTTTCCAGATCAGAATACTTTTGTTCCTATTTTGGGGCACTGCAGCTTGAATTGCTATTTATTAATTGTACTATATTTCAGCTTGGCCTAAAATTTGGGTACGTCTGAGTTATTCAACCCTGCTAGGATTAGAAATCCTAAAAGCAATGCCAAGTTCTGCTCTCCTGCACTACAAACACACAAAAAAAATAAGGCTGGAAAAATCTGGAAATGAAGTAGTTGGTTCATCCTCATGCCCAAAGAGAGGATCAGCTGTCCCTGTGGTATCCCAGACAGGCACTTCTGTAACCACTCTAAGAAATGTACACTAAAAGCTATTTAAAAAACTCCCTGGACATGCCCTTACAAGGTATCACTAACTTGGCTACTAAAAAGCTCTCCAAGTGATTAAACAATCCCTCCCTTGGTGCAGCAAGCCAAAAATAGGGGTTTTTTTGTTGTCCAATAAAGAGGTGAAGCTGCAGGAACCACCTATGGTTTTGAGGGCTGGTGCTTCTCCTCTCTTCTCTTGTCTGACATCATTTAGGTGATGAGCACAGAAACTCGGGGCCATGGGATCCTGTGGTCTTCCTCCATAAACAGGCATGAAAATAATTTCTGTTTCAACACAAAACAGTTCAACAACAATTCTCTGAGCATTGTCTCTGCAGAGCACTGACGTGGTTCTTATCTTAAATAGCTATGAAGATCAAAAGCTCTTTGGCCTTTTGCTTACTCTCTAGATGCTCTCGAAGAAACATGATTGATTTCCATGTCTTGTCAGGTTGTAGCTCTCCTGGTGTTTTCTTGTCTTTTAATTGCCTGTACTGCTATGTAACAGCATGAGAATGATCATACTGGGTCAGATCAAAGGTTTACCTGCTCAGGCCTTCAACGCTGCCATAAGCAAGAGCCCAACTTCAGTTCTGTACAGTTATTATTTATGAAAGATGTGATTTATGTAAAGTATGCACAGACAATTTTCCTAAGTAAAACATACCTTATTGTTACGATTTTGTCTCTGTCCTGTTCTCTACCCTCCATCCCCCCAATTTGGGGCTGAAAAATCAAGTCTAAAACCATGGAAATAAAAAAAAAAAAAGCAGAGAGATGCATATAAGGATAATTACCTCCACATTTTCTCAGCTTCCAGCCATCTTCAGTTCAAGGATTCTGGAGCAAGGTGTGGCTTCTATGTATTGTCCAATGTCCCCTTGAACCCGTGACAACTGTCAGTGTGCACAATGCTTTTTGTTGACAAGCTCTACAGTGCAGCTCCATCAATTGTCTAGAGAATCACCTCCTTTCACCTCTTCTGGAGACCAAATAAGTTGCTAGCTCCTTAGACCACTTTTTTTTCTTTAAACTGACATGATGTGCCTATAGTCCTACAATGTATCTTGCTGGCCTGTTCCTCAAGAGCCAGGAAAATTTTTTTGGAACAGGATCAGTGACTCAATAATTTAGTAACTGAACACTAGATTAGCATAAAGCAAACTGCTTTCTAGATCTCAGGAAATTAAAAAACAAACAAAACAAAAGGATCTACCAGGTGTGCAACTGTTCACTTCTTCATTGTTTCTTGCGATAGCTAACTACCTTCGTCCTGCCTAGAACTTGACAGACAGACAAACCTACCAAGACCTAACACCAGAGAAGTAGCACCAGGGGGAACATCACTGAACACTGACCATAAACAGAGTTCTGGTCCTCAGGGGAGAAAAAAAACAGAATGGAAAGAAATGAGAAGTGACAAACGCAATTGTCTTTGCCTCATTATTTGCAGAGAGGTGTTTCAATTGCAAAAACGGCTGCGTGAATCCAGTCCCAAAGCTCTGAATTTTTTTACATCTGCACAGGCGGATATGCCTGTACATTACATTTTGGCCTGTCTACCTCAAAAAAGGACTTAGTCACAAATTGCAGTGATTTTGGTTTTCCGTTGCAAATGTACATTTTTCTCTCTCCACACAGGATATTGGTAAGACAGAGGCACACATGAAGAGAACTACCTTCACAGCTCACTCGCACAAAAATGCCACAGATCAACCTCCAACTTTTATATTAAACAAACAGTAAAAGGTTAGAAGCTAAAACAGCCAGTGCTGGAAGTTTATAGATGATACTAGACTCTCTACTTTGCACTTTGGGTGCCACTTCTATCACTTCTGAGCTCTCCTGCTGGTGAAACAAGATCAGCTCTTCAATAAAAAACAGCTGGCTGAAGCTAAACCAAGGCATGTGATAAATGATATTCATATTCACGGCAGAAATATAGCCAACAGCATTATAAAAGAGGAAAAAAAATCTACCTCTCCAATATCAGCATCTGGAAGTTTTCCTTAGAACTACTGCTTTTAAGGGTATTAGATGGGTAAAGTACCAACACTGGATAAAGTCACCTTTCTATCCATCATTAGTAACAGGGATGGCCATGATGACACCTACCTGGCTTCCAATCTCCAGTTTCCTGCTTCTGGTAAAGGAAAGGGAGTAATTTAAAAAGACAGACTCCAACAGGCAACTGTGTTTTGTATCAGACACATAACGCCAGAGGTCTTGCATTAGACCTTCAGTGTTTTTATACGCAGATTCTTCATGCAAATGAGTCAATAACTGCACAGCACCTCGTTCTAACCTATTATGAGACTACCCATAAGAAAAACAACCACGACTGAAATCAGTAAAAACAGGCAAGTTTTTCCTCCTTGTGCTGGAGTTACATAGCCTTCTAGAAAAGATGAGGTATTTTGAGATGCATTTTAATAAGCAGAGGATTTCTGTGGCCTGTGAAAGCCGGGGATCAGGCTGGGCGTCACGGTGGTCTCTTTGGTCTTGAAGCCTGAAACTATTCATTGACTAATCCCCTCTTCACAGCCACAGGAGACGGGCTCCTGGGCAGCATCAGACCGGTGCTCTGACGCCCAGAAAACTCTACAGAGGTTTGGGAAGTGTGTATTACACACTCGGAATCCAGCTGATCCTTGCAAATATTCAAGGGAAAGCTATGAATATACTGGAAAAGTTTCTCCGAAACACAAAAGATCAATAGTTAGGAGAATAAATAACCACTTCCAGAAGGTATTTAAGAGTAGCTATTAAGCAAATTACATTAAAAATCTATGGAGCTGGTAATTAATTTCATAGGTAATGAATAATACAGGCTGCCGTCTATGCATCCAACTTGTGCACCGTGGCTCTGAGCATTACACAATTGCCTGTTGAACAAGTGTTCCTGGAAAACAATGAACTCGCTGCCTGACCTGCTCAGATAACCTTTCACTTCTTAGCAGTCCATGCCTATTTCTGTCGTACACAGGCAGCAGTGGCCTCAGAAATAAAGTACAATAAAACAGTGAGGTGGAAAGGGTGAATTTGTACATCAGTGGTTTATTTTTTCTGCATAAAGAAATTGCTACTCTTTCTACTCTCTGAGATCAAAAGTGGTTCTTGCACCCAGTGCTGACAGGGCTTTTAAAAGTCATCGCTCGGGGTCTCCAGCCATCTATCTGTGCACATTTCAATAACCTTTACTTCTGCTGAATAATTCTAAAAAGTAAGGATTTGCTATTGGCAATCCCTACTCTGAAGGAAAAACTGAAAGCTTGTATTTTGTTTACTAAAACTCCTGGAGGGGAAAAAAAATATAAATAAAAATCTCTCCTCTTTGACCCTATTCAGGACTTTGCTTTGGGGACTAACAGGAAGAAATTCAGTCCTGCCCAAAGTTTGGATTATGAGAAGGACAGCTCTCAAAGTTGCAGGCCTAAGGGTTAAGACAACAGTGACAAATATGATTCAGTGACATTGGTGATGGCAATCCACTCTGAAAGCCCATGTGCCTGCTCCGGTGGGGTGGCAAGGGTTCCATGGATGAAGAGAGCCCACACTGGCCAGGTCTGAAAGGTCACAACAAATAGGACAAGGGGCAATGGGCACAAGCTGGAATAAAGGAGGTTCCACTTAAACATGAGGAAAAACTTCTTTACTGTGAGGGTGCCCGAGCACTGGGACAGGCTGCCCAGGGAGGCTGTGGAGTCTCCTTCTCTGGAGAGATTCCAAACCCGCCTGGACGCTTTCCTGTGCAACCTGCTGTAGGGAACCTGCTTTGGCAGGGGGGTTGGACTGGGTGATCTCCAGAGGTCCCTTCCAACCCCAACCGTTCTGTGATTCTGTGACTTCAAGGAAAACTCTTTTTTTGCTTAAACATGGTTACAAACTCAAGGAAAATGAAGCTTTGCTTTAAATACTGCCTGGAGGTCAGGTCAGGCTGCTGTGTGCTGCAAGAGCCTGACCAGCCCATGGCTCTGCTTTCACTCAAAGATATCTTGGCCAGTTGTTTGCCATCATCATTTTCCCTTACATTACCTACAATTATTAATCTGCTGCTTCAGGTCTATTAAGAGAATACCACGAGGCAAGACGGCACCACAGCCCTCCAAAACCACACAGCATCAATCTTGCTTTGGTCACACCCTGGCATGAAACCTTACTGACATCATGCAACCTGGAGCTGCATGGAGAGTGCAACCTAAAATTTAAAACAGAAGCCGTAACAGGATACATTTTCATTTGCTACCCCTCCATATTTAATATAAAGGACATTTTCCTGCTGTCCTATGGCAAACTCACTAGGCTGGGGTTTGGTTGGTTTTTGTTGGGTTTTTTTTTCATTCTTGATCTTCATCCATTGAATGAAATGTCATCAGTGATGACAGCACAGCTCTTGGTAAAGGAATTATGTGTTAACTTGTGCTCCCTCTGCTGCTTCTGCTGCAGCACAGCAAAACACAGCTTGATGGAACCTAGAGATCGCTGGGTTTTCTGCCAGTTGCTTTGTTCTAGTTCACTACTTTTTCTACTCTTTTAAAAAAAAAAAAAATTAAAAATAAGAGGAGGAGATTTTAAAGCAGAGTCATGAAGTATGCAAACATGAAGGATTTTAAACAAAGTAATTTCTGAGATGACAGATACAAATGGGAGTCTAAGATGCTCAGGACCCCAAAGTCCTTCTGGGCCAGCTGCGTGGGTGACATTCACTGGGGCTTGCTCGAGTTGTCCCCTCCCCAGGGAGGACATAGAGCTGGTCAGAGGACACGTGAGGGACCTGCACTTACAAATACCCATTGCTTGTCCTCGGCAGGCTGCTGCCACACCATGGCAGGCACATTTCTAACGGGGCAGTCATGGGGAGCCCAGCTTTCTACCCTTGGCAAGGACATCTTCCCTGCAGGGCCACCACGTGTCAGGGGCGGAAGGGAGAGAAGAAGAAGTTTTAAATCTTTAGACAAATGGGAACCATAAAACTAATTAAAGTGGGCCATCAAAATGTAAAGATTGGTAAAAAAGTCTAAAAAAAGAAACATTTCTGCAGAATTATGGATCATTCGACCCAGTTACCAAACAAAGCCTTTCAGGAGATGGTTCAGGTCATTTCTGGTTAAGTACGCTCTTGGTTTCTACAGCTTAAACAACACCAAGCGGTACTAATTAATCCCTAACAGCATCACTCAGACCCACAGCAAGACTACTAAAACCAGCAACATTTCTCCCCTTTACTCAAACTGTTTTCTATAAAAGCACCCAATTGTGTTTACTGTCTGAAAGAAACTAATTTTAGGAGAAACACTGAAAAGGAAACAGGAAGAATGTCCCTGAAGAAGGAAGGTTATGGAAGCACACACACATATTCATTCGCTTTGAAAACTACATCCTGACTGTCCCAGCAAGCTCACCAATATAAATAGTGTATGTCTACTCAGCCTAACAACGAAGCACAAACTTTCTACGAGTATATTTTTGCTTGGTCCAGGGAAAATATTTCCCTTGGTATCTAGAGTTTTAGGATTGCAGGTTGGATAATTTCCCTTTTTCTGACTTCGCTTCTATTTTTTAAAAAAAGTAACTCTAAGGTACCTCACAACTCACGAGGTACCATGATGATGGAGAAGGCAGGAGAAGACCCGTCAGTGCTGCAAGGGAGCAGGTACCATTTGGTGCCACAGTGCCCGCTCCCCCCTTCAGCACTGACCTGCTGGGGCACCAGCCTCACCGCTGCTCTCATACACACCCAACTCCACTGCCTTGGTCACCATCAGACTTATTCAACATAGAAATAGCAAAAAAGCCATAAAGATGCTCAAAGTGACAGTGGTCAGATTTAAGCCAGTCAACCACAAGTAGCTTCTGTTGCAATTAATACACATTAAAATAAGCACTAAGAAACTGATAATAAAATGTTAAATGTTAAATAATGCAAAATACTGATAATAAAATGTTAAATTCACATTATCCATCTTCCTTTCCTGGAGAGAAATTGTGCTGACAAGCAAAGCTAGAGGTTGTGCCTGAAGTTTCCTAACCTCCCTTTTTAAACTGGATGCTGAGGCCTTGCACTGACCTGGTGATACTTTATATTTTTTAAAAGGGACGTGTATATAAATAATTTTGTTAGAAATCTACTAGGCATTCAAAAACAAGGGAAGGAAGCCTATCATTTACTGCCCATAACTTTGAAAAAGAGAGGGTGTGTGAATGTATGCTTCTTTGATAAATCTTCCTCCCATGTATACACCCATATCAGCATTTCCTCCTCCTGCCGATTTCAGAACAAAAATGTGCAGTCTAACTCAACTCCTATTTTATGCCACAATAACCTATCATTCAGTGGTTAACAAAGACCACTCGGAATTTATTTTTCTAAGAGACAGCTAACCAATCCTTGTAATTCAAAAAGACTTTTTTCTCATCAAAGCACCACAGGATCACCGAGGAAACATTTCAGAGCTCAGCATCCAAGATGAGGCCATTATATGCAACACAAAAGTATTCTGGAAAACTCAAGCCTCTGGTTATGACACTGTAGCAATGATTCAACTTTTTGGCACACTTCTATAATCATCAAAAACCATCTGAGATAACCTCCAAAGAAGATCTGCACAAGGGTGTCCTCTTTCCTTCCTTTCTCCCGACAGAGAACAGTAATCTGCTCTTTGATTTTTACTGTAAAACAGGACTACAAAAAACACCAAAGCCTGTTTGAAAACACGAAGGCCAGATGTCCAGCATGAGCTTCTTGGCCAAGCGTGAGGGAATCTCACAGCTAGCTGCTGCCACATCTCCAGATGCCCGTGGCTTCCATCTGCATTTCCCATCACCTCCACCTTCTGGCTTAGACAATAGCAACAGGTGCAACAACGCCAAAACCTGAACGAAACAGTCTCAGGAATGTGCATGTCTAGGGCCAGGCTGCTCCAAAGTGCTAAACAAAACTTCAGCTGTTTTCCCACTTTGGGGTAATTTCTCTCCCCCTAGTTTTATTTTAGTTCTGTAAAACATCACCTGTTGTCACCACTTTTTCCCCACAGAAGCATCCCTGCTGGAGGACCAGGCAGTCGTTGAGGAGCCAGCAGCCTTTCACCTTCAGGTCACCACTTGGGAGACACCAGCCAGGTATCAGGTCACTGGAAACCACCACCCTCTGACACCCGGGGACAGAGGTCAGCCACAGCACACCAGGGACTGAGACAGACAGATGCTGAATTACCTAAAATTGCCGAAGACACTAATATTTAACAAACTACATCTCAGCCATGAAGAATCTTTACAAATCATATTGATACACAGGGTTTTTTTTTTTTAAAGAAAGGAACAAAAAAACCCCAGAGATTTTGTGGGTGTCCCCTCCCTGGAAATGTTCAAGGCCAGGCTGGATGAGGCTTTGAGCAACCTGGCCTAGTGGAAGGTGTCCCTGCCCATGGCAGGGCAGTTGGAAATGGAGGATCTTTAAGGTCCCTTCCAACCCAAACCATTCTGTGATTCTATAGTTCCATTAAAAGCACATTTTCAAATATAATAGCATCCAAAGATTGCATGTTTACATTTCAACTTTTTAAAGGAGCATTGCAGGAATCAAAACTGGTGATCCTTCAGTTCTTTTGGGAGGAAAAACCCATCTGGCTCTGCAATAACTCAGTTTCTTTTCAGGATGTAACACTCAATGAGAGCAGATACCCAAATATAAGCTCTTTTCTCTGAAATGCAGCAAGTAAAACTCTTTACACAAGCCTAGTTCAGCAAAAGGTTGTAAGACAGCATCCCACGCCCTCACACCATAAAGTAGGGCAGGCAGGACCTGGACACATCACCTTGCACAGCCCACAGCAAACTGCACTCCCAAGATGCTGACTGGGCTTCACAGGGACAAAGCCTTCATATTTACTTTTGAACTAGCATATTTCCAAAGGTTATCTAACAAAAAGCCTGGCCAAATAGTTTTCTGTCTTGAATTCTTGAAAGAGTACATTTCTCTTCTTTCCAAATTATGGTCCTTCCTTAAAAAAGGTGACCCATGCAGAAGGAGCAGAAGTGCCAAAAGCATGCAGTGACCCAAACAACAACAACAAGAAGTTATATTTTCCTTAAAGATGAAGACAGACAAAACACAATCCAGAGCTTGGAAATCTAGAAGAGAGAGCACTGATGCTCCATAGCTAATCATGAGGAGGACAGTAATTCATCATATCAGATACAATGCAGTATCAGAGCAATGACGCAGGGCCCTGACCCAAGCATACATCTTAATTTGGCAAGAGGAATTTGTCCTGTTACACTGTCCTGCCGATGAAGCTCAGCTTTTTTGGCAACCGTTAGCAAGGCATCACGATTTTTCATTCTCCTAAGTATGCTGTCAGGAAATAAAATCAAGCCAAAAGCCCAAGCATTGAACTTTGTTGAGTAACACATGTGCACAGAAGAGTGCTGTGAAGCCAGCTCTGGTCAGACCTCCGGGCCTTATTGTAGCCTTTCAATGGTTAAAGGGGGCCTGTGAGAAAGATGGGACAGACTTTTTAGCAGGACCTGTAGTGATAGGACAAGGGGTGATGGTTTTAAACCAAAAGAGGGGAGATTCAGATTAAGTATGAGGAAGAAATTTTTCATTATGAGGGTGGTGAAACCCTGGTCCAGGTTGCCCAGAGAGGTGGTAGAAGCCCCATCCCTGGAAATATTCAAGGTCAGGTTGGATGAGGCTCTGAGCAACCTGATCTGGTTGAAGATGTCCCTGCTCACTGCAGGGGGATTGGACTAGACGACCTTCACAGGGCCCTTCCAACCCAAACCACTCTTATGATTCTGTGACCGAGGTGCACTGCTTACTCCATGGGCATGGCTGAACTCCATTCTAACCCCACCAGGTTCACTCTACCTTAAAGTATCTACCAGCTTTCCTAGGAATTACCCAAGGCCTAATTTATACCTGTTATTGAATTTATAACCCAAGTTGTTGGGTTTTTTGTTTGGGGTTTTTTTGTTTGTTTGTTTTTGTTGTTGTTGTTGATTTTGGGGTTTTGTTTTGCTCTAAGAAGTGGCAATACTGGCAAGCCTTAAACTGTTTTATTTTGTGGTTCTCCTCAATTATCTATTTCCAGTAAAGCCACACTTCAGTCTGGGCACAGCTCACCCTGGCATCCAGCTGACAGCAGGGGCCAACTAACTAGAAGCATCCTCACCGAGTGCCAGATGCCAGGGTGACAGGGGTTAACTCCTGCCGTCGGACCTCTTTTTGTGAGCACTCGATCACAAGACTCCTTCTTGCCCACTGAGCTACTTAAAATAACTTTTCTCAATTTATATGGAGCAAAGATTAGATGACTTCAAAAGAAACTAATACTGGCAGATGAAAGGAAATAATCTTATAGATATGTGAAGGAACGAGCTGTTTCTTTGATTACTGCGGGGAAGGAGGTCCCTAGCTCCATCACTTCATCAACATCTGCAATTTAACTGTGTCTAAAGTCCCCCAAAGCCTATTCACACCCATCCGACAGCAAACTCAGTAGTAAATGACAACCCCCCAGGAGGAAGGGACATGCCTTTCGAAACCCAAGATGCAAAGATATCCACGGGACATAAGCCCTCTGTCTTCTACCGTTTATATTTTATTTACCGCGCTTTCAAATCCCAGTTGCAAAGCTGGCAAGAGAGAGAGATGTAGTTTCTCATTAGCGAGAGCAGTAAAACCTGTGAGAAGGAGTTATAAAATAACGTCCTATATATACCTGTGTGGAAAACCCCCGGGATACCACATAAACTAAGACTGACTGGTATTTTTCATTTAGCTAAATATGAATATGAGTTTTCCTGATCCACCTCAGTTGTGCCCTTTTGTTTTACTATCCCGAGTTCATTCCTGTCTCTAAATTCTTTTGCCCCTGGGGAAAGGTTATAAACTTAATCCTGGAGTTTGCTTCACACATCATTTGCAGCTTGTCAATGGGTTTTTGAATGTCATCATGTGAGGAATAACATTAGCTGGGGGAAGGGTCTACAGATTTCATTTTGCTAATGGAAAGAAGAATGACAGTAGCGCTGCAGTGCTGCTCAGGACTGAAAGTTGTTGGGTTTTTTGGCTTTTTTTTTTAAAAAAAGGCAAATTAATAAAAAAGATTGTATGATCATTTTTTTTTCTGCAATATAAGTGACTATAAAAGATCTTTTTAACTCTATTCTTAGTCAATAATTCTGTTAGTAGTTTTGACCTCTGAGATAGAGGATGAAACATCGTTCATTAAACTAGTTTTTTCCCCCCCATTTCTGTTTCAGTTACACATATATATTTCAGTTATATATATATATTTTTCTTCTGAACAAATTACCTCGTGGTTCAGTTCAACTCTGATACATTAGCAACGTGGTCTGCAGATACAATCTGCTGTGCTATGGAAAAAGCCTTCCTTAGAGCTTTAGCTCTCAGGATGTTGTCACCTGGTAGTGGTTGCCTGATATCCCAGACTACAGGCAAATCATTAACTGGAAGAACTGGGCTTAAGACACAGATTCTGGCCTAAATTGTCTTCTTGTTATGTGACTTGGGCATTTTTCTTAATTTGCCATTACTGAGGGCATTTCTGTGTCTTCGTAGTTTATGCTATTAAGGAATCTTCTCAAAAGCAAATTGTTCTTGACAAGCATTGAATGCTTAAAGCTGTAATTTCTCTGACATCACAAACACTTCCTATCAAACAAATGGGAATTTTTTTGGCGCTCTCTCAGGAAACACCTTCATTTACAGGGAGGAAAAAAAAAAAAGTGTTATCTTAATGCTCTTGCTACATGTAATTTAAGGAAGCACACATCACATCACACAGACCAAAACCACACTGAGTGGCGTTCAGTAAAGCTTGAGGTTTAGATCATACCCACTTGTTAAAAACCAGGCTTGCTTGTGCCTTTGGGCTGACTCCTGCCCTTGGGACCATGAATTGCTGCTTGACTTACAGGAACTCCTGGGTGGGATTTTCTAAACCTCTTGGGGTCGGTTGCTCCTCTCTGCCCTCAGTGCAGGCACAGTGCTCCCAGTGTGGGTACTGCCCCAGGGGATGCAGCAAGCTTCCCCACTGGTGCCCATCTCCACAGATGCTGGGCAGGGAGAACAAGGACATCCCCTACTTCTGGGCTCTCTGGAAGCCCTTGCCCTGTGCAAGGATGGAGCTGTAAGCCATGCAGAGAAAGCAAGTCCTGATCCGAAAGGAAGCATGATCTGGAATCACATTAAAATGGATCATCTAACTATCACTGTTCTCCCCCTAAAGCTGTGGCATTGCTAAACATAACACACACAAGTCTCATCTATTATTCCCTCAAGCGAAGCCAAACTATCCAGTAATTGGTATTTCCAGTCGCTGCTGGATGAAGTGGCCGGTGGAGACACAAGTTAGAGACGCACAGCACTGTACAGGGGATGCACACTGCGTGCATTGGCAGGAGCATGGCCACAGCTGTCACCTTCATCTCCCAAATAATTCAAAGATGGACATGGTGACAAAGAGACCTTTTATCAACTCAAGGTCTGTGGCACCCAGCGAGGACAGCGAGAGCGACACGCTGCAGACAGAAAACAGAAGATGATGCAAACAGCAGGATCGCTCCTCTCCGGATGCGACCGTGTCAATCACAGGATGCAGCTGCGACGCAGGCAGCTCTCTGACAAAGCAGCCCGACTCTTGCCTGATTTTAGATAGTTTTACCTTAGTGGGAATAACGAGACCTGCAAATTGCACCAGGCAAGACCTAAAAGCCACTTTGATTTGTAAGGATAAGCCACAGAGGGACATCGTTCCAAAGCACAACACACCTTATGGCACAGCTGCCGCCAGACCTGCAGCAATCCCTTCCGAAGCGTACGGCACCTCGGACTGGTGCACGCTGACGAGAGCCTCCAGACAGCAGCTTCGAAGAGATGATTTCCACAACTAATCCTTTCTGCAGAGATAACTGGAGCAAGTTGTGGTTTGTTAGTTTCCCCTTGTCTGTTTTTCAGAACACACATTTCCCATGATATAAATGTGTGCGGGGTTTATAGGCAAGCTCTGCAACCACTGCATTAAGACCAAACATGGAATTACGTGCACGCCTGTCAGTGATTCATTTTAGTCCTGAAAATGAACAGTAAGCAATTAGAGCAACACTGCAGAACTACCAGGTGGCTTTTGCAGCTAGAACAGAAATCCTCCAGTCCACACTGGACCAAACTCCACCTGTTGGCACAGTGCCTTCAGTAAAAAAGTCAGTAGAAATGGAAAATGATACAAAACTAGAGGACAGCACTGAAGTATGACTCAGAAGACTCACTTCTCTGTGCCTGTATCTTCTCCCATGCTACTGCTCATCTTCTCTTGTGAATAGGGGTTTCTGGATCATAATCTGTACTGTTTGCTATAGGTGGAAAGACAGATCACCACTGGCAAACCAGCATCCTCCCCTCTACTCTGCCCTGGTGAGGCCACATCTGGAATATTGTGTCCAGTTTTGGGCTCCTCAGTACAAGAAAGTCAGGGATCTTCTGGAGAGAGTCCAGCAGAGGCTACAAAGATGATGAGGGGCCTGGAGCATCTCTCATATGAGGAAAGGCTGAGAGAGCTGGGGCTCCTCAGCCAGGAGAAGAGAAGACTGAGAGGGGATCTTACCAATGTCTATAAATACCTGAAGTGTGGGGGCCAAATCATAGAATCACAGAATCATAGAATGGTTTGGGTTGGAAGGAACCTTAAAGATCATCCAGTTCCAACCCCCCTGCCATCAGCAGGGACACCTTCCACTAAAGCAGGCTGCTCA
>NW_010311375.1:0-3603 GCF_000700745.2 Antrostomus carolinensis | reverse complement strand
AGGGTGCCAGAGCCCTGGGACAGGCTGCCCAGGGAGGGTGTGGAGTCTCCATCTCTGGAGATGTTCAAACCCACCTGGATGTGACCCTGTGCAACCTGCTCGAGATGGACCTGCTTTGGCAGGGGGGTTGGACTGGGTGATCTCCTGAGATCCCTTCCAACCCCAACCATTCTGTGCGTGATTGCTAGTTAGCTTTTGAATGTTCACAACAAAGTGCAGCCACCACTCCATCTACACAAGCTGTCCCTATACTGACACTGCCAGTGAGAGCTTGTCTCTTCTTGAGGAGCAAACAGTAACAACTCAATCCAATTAAGACAGCACAAAGCAAAAGTTTGTAATTCTAGGGTAGATGTTCTCTAGTGTCTTGTATGGCTTTAGCAAATGGAAAGTTTGCATGAGATTAAAGAAAATATTCAACATTCATTTTTGCTTAACATGGAGCAAAGCAGTGTATAGGAATGTATGAGCCAGCCATGGCCAAAAGCAGGGATGATGTCTATCCCCTGTGTATAAAGCCTTTGCTTGCTTTGAAAGAATGTTATGTTTCTCAATGATATCACTAAATTACTGGCTGGTTTTCCATTTTAAAGTTATTGTGAAGTTGCAATACTTAAGCAATCATTCTGACCGGCTGCCAAGCCACTTAATCAGCTACATGCATTTTAAATAAAAGCTGTCTACCTTACAAGAACTACATCATCTGAATCGTCTATCCCAAATTGCAAGTAGAAATATATGCCTTTATCCCAACAATGCACAGAGAAAAAGTTGAGAAACTACACAGAATCAGCTTGCTCTTGGAGATCATGAAATAAACTACTGCAACCAACAGCAATGGGATTTTTACTAACCTCAGGACAAATAGAAATACACCATGCTACATTTTTGCAATATCCAACCACATAACCACTAAAAAAATTGCCAAGCAACTTGGGAAAACTATCAGTAATAATAGCTGAAAATAGAGAATAGATCTACTCAAGGCTTAGATTAATACAAACAATGGAAGTGATAAATCAGATTCCTCCCTTTCAGTGCTCAAGAGGTTAGAAAGGGGTAGAAATACAAAAACCTCAGACTTTCCAAAGAGTCAGAAAGAGTGGGGTGCAGAAAGGCCAGACTAAGGTCTAGAGCCTGGGGGGTGAGAATGAAAATGCTTTTGCTCTTGGCTTTTATATTGGGGCAGAAATGAAGGTGCAGCAAGTAACTGGAAGTCATGTTGACATGCTGACAAAGAGACACATGTTGAGGAATGACTTTCCACCCTCCTCTCCTGTTGGAATCATTTCAGTAAATATGTACAACGGGTCAGATCTGAAATTTTTCATTCAGACAAAGAGCTACAACTTCAGAAAGACATTGGATAACAGCCATAACTCTATAAAACAGCTTTGGAATTGAAATGGCAGTTGCCTGCAGAAACACTAATTAGCAAGAATGAGTTTTTCATTTTTTGTGCCTTCAGTTCTTTAGAGATATTGCTGTATTTAATGCAATGTATTTATTTATCTACAACCTATAGCACCATGATTTGACATCTTAATATACTAGCTCTGAATTCAATGAAAGTGGTTTGGGTTTTGGTTTTTGTGGGTTTGAGGTTTTTTTTTGCTTGAATGACTTAACAATAATACATAGCTTTCTTTCAACACTCAAATGTCATCTTCTCCTGATCTGATGTTCCTTTTTCAGTCAGTTCTCTTCCCTGGCTTAGAGGGGCACTGAGCTGCCAGAAAGGAAGGTGGCAGCTATAGAAATCCTGCAAGCAGAAGGAGTGACCTGACAGCATGGGCTTGCTGGGATGTGCAGCTTGCTGGCCCACAAATCAGCTAAAAATGGATAATCTGCTGGATGAGGTGATAAGATCACAGATCAGACCACTTACAGTTGGAAGTGCTTCCCAGGACTAATTGATTTAAGGCACTGAAGGTCTAAGCTGAGGACAGTATTTGACCAGGCGGGTGCTGGGGACAACATAACGTTCCCCCACGGGACCTGGGCTTGTTCCTGGGGCTTCAGGCAGACCACTGGAAGACACCCAGTAAGAGGAATCTCAGGCAGGCAGAAGTCCCTGCTACCAGAGTCCATGTTCGAGTCCCATTCTGCAGTGCCCACAAGGTTGCCTTGAGCTTCCAGTGCACCAAGATCTCCTAATACCTCATCTTCCTCCATCATTCACATCATTTCACCCCCACCACATAAAAGCATAAAGAGACCCCCATTTCCATCTGGACTGAGGAGCTTGCAAAGCACAGCTACATCCCAGCACTCACAACGGCCACTTTGTGAAATACAGCGTGTTAGTTAGAGCCATCATGTTTAGGAATCCGTGTTTCTGTTTGATTTTAATGATGCCATTCATTATTTTTAAATTATTCATAAAGTACTTTCATTGATCCAAAATAATTCCCTACCCCTACTTTCTTTCCTCTCCCCTCCTCCATTAAAACAAATATAATCTGAAATAAGTGGGTTTTCCACAGCGCCATCCTCAAGGCAATTATTTTGCTGCAGAGATGCAGTCAGGATGAATAACCTCCCCATGGTCTCTTTGGGGAGGCAGGAACTGAGCAAAGCCTTCAGAAAGCCAATCTTTCAGCTTCCATTCTTCCCACACACATCTCAAATTATCTACTGCATTTCTTATGCTCCTTTGAATTCTAAAGCTCAAGCAAAGCGGGGATTCAGATAAAAGGCAGTGGTAAAAAAAACCAAGAAACAACAAAAAACCCAACTCAGGCACTTCCTATAGTGATCTTTGTGCAGCACTAACCCCAGGGTTTTTTGGATGCTGGGGAGTGTGGGTCAGTTTGCTTTCAGTCAGCATCAAAAACTGGGGACTTTGCTTTGGATAGCTGTTATGTGCCATTGCAGAGAACGGTTCAAACTCAGAGCAACCGTGTAAATTAAGAGCTATGTGAGTGAACAATAACTCCAGCTCTCTAAAAAGAAAAATTCAGCTTTTGAATTTCAGAAGGCTTTTAAAATAAAAAATACTTTTTTTAAAAAACCTACTTGCATACCACCAGCTAAGCAATTCACAAAAAAACCCCCAACAAATAAAAAACCCCAAACAGTAATAAGTATTGCAATGAGAGAAAAATGAAGTAGCATATGCCAAAGGAACATCATATATACACCTAAACAAAACAAACAGCTTTCATATGTCTGCATATCTTGTTATAGATTCACAAGCCCACTACAGGCAATTCAAAAGAATTCATGAAAATTTAGCTATGAGATCAGACTGCAAAGATGTACTCACCTGTGTTGTCACCTGTGTTGTCACAGCCACTGAGACTGTGGTAACCCCACAATGCATGCTGAGAAAGGGTCTGATAAATAAAAAAAATATATTTTTAAAATCCAGTTTGCTAGTCAGACAAAAGCTTATAACAGACCACAGTGAGCTAGCCACCTCCTGACCTTCCTCTGCCCTCACAGACTGGGAGGAAAAACCTAGCCACCATCTCTTGTCATCCTGCTCTCCAGAAGCCCACAATTCACAGGTCTTCTCATTCTCTCCCAGTTTTGTCATTATTTTTGGATAAGGAAAGCATGCTTCCTTGATACTTTCCAGCTTCCAATCAGTTTTGCAGG
>NW_010311374.1:0-35816 GCF_000700745.2 Antrostomus carolinensis | reverse complement strand
ACCCAAACCATTCTATGATTCTATGAACCTCCTATGTATATGTATATATATTTTATGTATTTAACTTACACAGTGTATTATGAACCAGAATTAATTTGATGTGTCAATTTTTTATAAATAAAGGATGAAGCATGTGCACCAAACAGGATCACAGGTAATTAAACAGGTACTGCTTACCTTGTTTATTCCAGTGCCAGAAATAATTCCATATCAACTGATAAAGGATGGAATATGGTTCATTATATATGTTTGTTTCAACCAAACACTTTAAAGTACAAAATTAATCTTTACGTAGCTCAGTAGTATTTACACTCTTATTACAGAACGAGAGTACATATTTTGCAAAAGATGACAAGGGGCTAACGCAATTTATGACGTTTAAAGTGCGACCTCTAATCCTCAGGATTTTTTGAGTTATTTTACAGGAATGGATGTTTTTATTGACCTAGAAATGGAGCAATAGGAAGACCAATCTCTGCTCTGTGGACAAGTGGAGAAATGGTGATGGATGGTCTGGCAAGATGCATTTGGCTTTCAGGGGTAAATATAGCTATAACTGCCAAATAATTCCTTTCCTCATGGTGTAGATGTGTCATTCAGTAAACCATATATTCCCGTCAAGCATTCTCATTTCGCAGCAAGCTAAAAGCTTGATGTTTGATGAAGAAAAGTGATCTTATTCTTAAATATTTTTCCCATCATCAATAACAGAGTTGTAAAAATAATGTAAGTAAAAAGATGCCTGTAATATATTTTTATTTGTGTGTTGTTGTTTGGTTTTTTTTTAAACCCCCAAAAAACAAACAAACAAAAACCTCAACAAAACCCAAACAACTGTTTTGCTACAGGAGATGGCTCAGGTGAGGGTTGGTGTGTATGTGCCTGTAAATCCTAAAAGCTCCTAAATTCTTCACTACCCAGAGGAATGTAGTTTTTGATAGAAAACCTGGGAAGTTTTACATTAAGAATGCAAAGATGGAGTAGTCAAAAGTAAGTCATGGTGACTTACCTGACAATTACAGGATTTGTCTCTTATTTTTCAGAACACATGCTGATACCCTGTTTTGATCCCTTTTCTTGCAGGCTTTATAGATAGAGTAAGCACTGCATGTAGTAGTTGTCCTTTTATTGAAGTAAAGTCTGTACGAATATGGTATGCTATCTTGAAAACAGTATTGATATTGATATAATCACCCTAATGCTATGTATTTTTTTGATGTTTTAAGAATGACACAGCACATGGCTTTTCAAGTATTCACATTTGGAATAAGGAAATACACTGCAGAAAGTATGGAAATATTTTATTAATCGCAGAGCCTCAGCTAGGTAGGCTTGAACTGGTTTCTTTATCTAGCTTGAGTCTTCTCAGTGACAGTGTTGCATGTCATGACTTCAGGTGAGAAGTTCTTTAATGAAATTGGTTAAATTCAACCTGGGTTTAAGCAGGAGAAACTTCAAAGATAAGAGTTGGTGTTATGCCCCACTTATTCCATGGCTTGAAGTCTATTTGCTGATTTTGTCACAGCAGTAGTTTGAGTAATTCACAGTAGACAGCTGTGCAGATCAGGATCAGGTGTCTGCTAAAATAAACATTTGCATTTTTACCCTAAATCTGTGCCAGGGTGTTACAGAAAAACGTACACCAACAAATACTGACTTATGAATTAGTGTCTGTTAAGGTTTTTTCCATGAAGTCTCACAGGTTTGATCTTTGGAAAAAGTACATTTTCTTCATTTGTGGTGGATTGACCCTGGCCAGCAGCTAAGCCCCCAGCCAGTTGCTTGCTTACTCCCCCACAGCATGATGGGCAAAAGCGAGACAAACTTGTGGGTTGAGATAAAGACAGTTTAATGAATGAAGGAAAAAAACCAAACCAAAACAAAACAAAAAAACAAACCAAACCGAGTGATACAAAGGGAGTTACTCACCACCTCCCACCAGCAGACTGATGCCCAGCCAGTCTCTGAACAACAGCTACCTTGGGAAAACTGGCCCCCACTAGTTTTGTAGCTGAGCATGATGTTATATGGTATGGGACATCTCTGTGGTCAATTTGAGTCAGACCTTGGGAAAACTGGCCCCCACTAGTTTTGTAACTGAGCATGATGTTATATGGTATGGGATATCTCTGTGGTCAATTTGAGTCAGCTGTCCTGGCTGTGTCCCCTCACAACCTCTTGCCCAACACTAACCTCCCTGAAGGTGGCAGGGTGGGCAACTGAGATGGCCTTGGTGCTGTGAAAGCACTGTTGAGCAGCAGCTAAAACACTGGTGTGTTATCAATGTTTTTTTGATCACAAATGTAAAACACAGCTCCATTATGGGCTGCTGTGGAAGAAAGTTAACTCTATCCCAGCCATACCAAATACAGAAAACAATGCCGTTTCTTGTGGAAATGAGAAAAATAAGTCACTTGGGAAACTCCTGAAATGTCATTAATTTGTCCAGTAGAGACAAGCTTGAGAACCAAAATTTCTACAGAAGCTGTCTTTCCTAAAAACAGCAGGACACACATGCAAATATTCTGGCCTCCCCAAAACAGACAGAAGTAGCAACTTTTTTTTTTTTAGGAGATTTTCACATAAGCCTACTTTAGGGCCTGGCTCCTGGGGGATGTACTCATGGAATGACCAGACTGTTTTTGTGTTTTGTGTTCTCTTACTTAACTGAAGAAATGTGTATATCCTGGAAGTTTTTATTGGAACTTGTGCAGAATTGAATTTGGCCTCAGAAGGCAGGTACTCAAGTCTTTTTGTCAGGCGATTTCTGTGAATACTTATTTCCTATTTCCGGATAGCATTTCCACCTTAAAATTAAAAAATTCAGACAAAACCAAACCCTTTCAACTTAAAAATATGCGAAGAACAGGAAAGAGTCATAGTTTTGCAGAAATGTAAATAATAATATTACTAAACTTCTTAACTTGTTCAGATGCAACTTCAACATGAAGTTACAAATATGGACTAACATACACTTCTGAAAAACACTTACTTTGTATGTTAATCTTGATCTTCCTGTGGCTTTTTAAAGTCATAACCTTGTTCCAGATTTACCAAATGAAGCTTAAGTACTCTATCACAAAATAAAGCACAGAACTGGTTAAATGGCAAACTCATTTCATCTTAGTTTATAATAACCAATATTGGTCTTTTTATATTACAGATTCATGAAACAGTTGAAGGAAAAGTCTACCTTCTTCGCTGTAGCTTGCAAAGTCTTTACTTTTCTAAAATAATGAGGCAAAATCTGCATACTCTCATTTAAACCTGTCTCTTTGTCCAGTGAGTTTAAGGAGGTTTTGCATAATTTGTGCTTTCAAGTATCTTGAGTTTGCTCTAATGCTTTTTCTATTGGATCCTTTAAAACCCCCTATGTAGGTGTTATAAAACTCTAAAGATTTACTTAATGCACCCATATTAATATTAATTTTTCTTAGTTTCTTTTATAGTTAGTTCTCCTTCCTCTTTTTTTTTTTTTTTAAAGTAGTCACTGAAATGTCTGTTTTCTCTTCCTAGAAAAACCAGCTTTTTTGGTATACTGTAGTAAGAACAAGTTTTATGGTCATAGTTTGAGAGAATGTTGTTGGATTTTTTAAAAGATCTGCTTTGTACTGGCTTTGAGTGAGATATTTAGACAGCTCATTGGTAAAGAATCATTTTCTATTGTCCCTGAGAATTTATTTTCCAAAATACCTGTGCGTTTATTTCTGTAGGACTTTTTTTTTTAAACTTGTGAGTCTTTGTGTTTGAAGACTGTGAATTTAAATAGTTTGAATCATATGTGGACTAGAGAAGACTTCTTTGGTCATGATGAATTAATGTGAAGAAACTGTTGCAAACTCAGTGGGGGATAGCTAGACCAAAGAAATACAATCAACAGAAAACAAAGAAATGCAGTTCCCTTAATGCAGCAATCATTACATATGTAGCAGTACAGTATAGAGCATTAGAGTGATCTGTCCTGCTTACTTGATTCCAAAAGGTGATACGACTTCAATGAGCTGTTTCTACGGTGGAATTACATACTCTTTAAAGAAAGCTCCTCCGATGCTGTCAATTAGGGGCAGTTTCATTAAGCAGTGATTCTGGTATCTTCCTATTCCAACACTTTCAAAGCCACTGCAGTCTTACGCTCTTAGGGAGGGTCCTGCTGCAGCCTTGTGTCTACCCACGTTTACATATGTTCTTATTACGAAGTCATGTGTAGTTCACACTGCACAACAGTGGTGTTCAAAAGCATGTATGTTTGTATAAATATAGATAAGATACATATGAAAAAGCATATATGGGTGTATTATTTTTTGAACTGTTTTTTATTAATAGCTGTCTAATTGTAGCAGTGTGACTGGTATGGACATAGAATAAGTATCTTTTCAGAGAAAGGAAAAAAAAAAGTTGTAAGAAAATGCAGTATACTAAAGAGTTGGTAAGGGTGTTAACCACATTTTGTGAGTTTTGCTGGTGTTTGCAGAAGTGTTTTGAAATTATTTTTTTTTTCTACTTTATTTGGAGAAAAGCTGGTAACGTTATCCTGAGATGGAAATGGCTGGGTAAGCAGTAAAGGTTCTGGCAACAATCAAAAACTATTATTGGACTTGTGTTTAATTCTAGCATGATCTGTTTACTTATGGTTTTTTTTCAGAAGAAGAGTTTTGTTAAGAGTTGTTAATTTTTCTAAGTAAAGGCTGCAGTATTCAGCATGTGTTCTTGTTTTCCTGTGTGGATAAACTCACATTATCTTCCATGCTGGTTGTTGCCTGGCAATAATGTATTCTTTAGTGTTCTTAATAAAGGTGACAATGCAAAATTTGCTTGTAGCATTACTGTCTGGTAGAATTGTTTATTGAGCTGTGGGCTATTTTTTGCCTTCTTTTGCTAGTCATGTGTCACTGCTCTGTTTTCTGTTGTTTTTTTAGACATTAAGAAGTGTAAGCAACTGGTTGTTTATTTGATTGAAGCTGCCAAAGAAATCCCTCAAGGCCATACAGTGAAACACCTGTGTTATGGCCACCTCCTGCACTATTTCACCAATGCCAAAACATATGGAGTCATTCAACTTTAGAGTTGCATTTCTTTGGTTTCTGTCTAGGCTGTTCATTATTTTTTGTAACCAGTGCTTATCAACAGGAGCAGCCTCTTTATCCATGCCATTTTTCCATCTGACTGCTGGAAGGTCTGAGTCTTAATCAGACTAATAATAATTTTTGGGCCTTTGTTATTTTTGGCATTGTACTTGTAAATATGATGTTTTGCTCCATGTCATCAACACAACTTCCGCCATACAGATTATTCTCTTGTAAGCAACTCAGTCTTCCAATAATTCTGTCCTTTGTTCCCTACACCACTGATAGTCTGTTCACCATCTGAGGTCAGGGTTTTTCTTTTCCCCTTTTTTTCAGTTGTCAGTGGGATTTGGGCTGAGGAGTGGTAGGATGTTGGACCCGAGTGATGGATAATGAAATAGTCTTTCAGTGGACATCCTCTTGGACTCTTTTTCTCAATGTTTTGTTTCTCCTCTTGTGCAATTATTTGTGAGAATTATTAATATCTGTCATGGCCCGTCTATTGTGTGTATGCAAAGTAATGTTTTAGCATGTGTTCTCAGGATTAAAAGTAACTGTACTGCTATCTGTCTTACAAAATTTCTGCCTATCAGAAAGACATTACTGCATGAACGTCCAAACTGGAGCAAGGCTTTGACTTGATTGCTTTTGATGACAGGAAGATAATAGGAGCTCTGTGTTTTTAAGGAGAAAAGTCATTCAGGCTTTCTAAATCCTAAATGTGATGTTTGTGTTCTATCTCAATATCTGTTTGGAAATTAGAGGAGTCAGTGTTTAACTGGAATATATAAAAACACTAACATGTCTGTGTTTTGCTGGAACTGCTCTGATTTCTGAAGATAAATAGGAATGCTTAACTAGCCATGTACTGGAACATTTTGTCCAGATATACTGCATTTTGTACACCTTGACCCTCACAGTTGTGTTGTGATGGGAATGGATAATCCTAAACATGATCTCTTTCCCACTCATTTTATTCCTCTGAAAGTGTTTGGCTTCAGCGTGAGATCTCTTCTATCTCATTTCCATCAGATTACATCCTGTCGTTTAAATCAAAAGTGACTTCTCTTTAGTGAGATTTTAATGACATTTTAATGGCCTGGTTCCAACAGAAGTTATTTGAAGAAAATATTATAAGCTGTGTTTTCCATGAGACTTGCACACACCTCCACATCCATTTTCTCACACAACAGTTACAACAACAGCTTAGCAGATAATTAGCAGTAACCTGTATTTTGTAGTATATTCTTCCACTAGGGGAGTGTGGTTTTTGAAAATTAAAATATTCTTGGTAAGGAATCTGATACATGGGTAGTTTTGTCTTATAGTTCCTTTCCTTGATAAAGATTAATTTCAAGCAGATGTTCTATGCCTTCAGAGTGATACTGTATGATTTTAATTGTGCAGTAGATGCTGTGTGGGTGTTTTTGGCGACACAGGTGTTGTAGGATGTGTTGCTCTCAGTATCTGTTGGCGGTGTTTTTCTGTTGGTGGTATTAAGCTTGTCCATGCAGAGTGAAACAGCAGGCTTTGCAGAGTAGAAAGAGAGCTATTACCACTGCTGTTGCTGCCTCTGGCAGTTTTGTTAATCTGAACTGTGGATTCATTTGACTTTTAGCACAAGTCTGAAAATGAATGTTTTCAGCTTTGCACAGTATGCTGGTTTTCTCATTTCTCGAAGTGTATTGTGTGTTTTGGGCTTAGTTTTGTCTGAATCAAAAGGAATGCAAACTTCTTTGAGAAACAAAGGGAAAAGATTTTCAAAATTTATATTTTGTTCAGGAGGTGAACAAAAACCCAAACTTATTTTTTTGCTCTTGGTCAGATATATATGTTGTCAAAATAGTAAGAAAAATATACTTTTTCTTCCCTTCTCTACAACATATAATTTGAGATTTCTATGCTTCTTTACTAAGACCAGAAGATTTTTATCATAAAAGTGATAGCTCTGGTAGAAGGGTACACTTTAAGAGTGGAAATTGACTTCCATAAAAGACCACAGGGCTCTGAATTGATATTTTTGGTAATAATGTAAAAACTATGTCCTAAGGGTTATATTCTCCTCATGTTCCATTCTCTCTGTAAGTGCTCTTTGGGTTTGACTTGAATATAGGATGAGGGATTGGATAATATTTTTTCCTTCCTATATGACTGACTTCTAAAAACCTCATGGGAGGAATTCAACCTGCTGACATATCTTTTGAAAAGTTGAAATGTTTTATATAGAAAATGTCAAAAATGAAACATTTGGACCTTTCAGAGTGAAACACCCTATTTTGAAAGTGTTGCTGTAAAATGTGTCAATATTGTAAAATTTCCCCTTTCATTAGGGATAAGCTAACTTGACAAATTTGACTTGCATATGTGATTAGTTTTTATTTAAGACAGAACGTCTCATTAATTTACTATTTCCTGATGTGCTCTTTGAGGTTTAAAGAAAGTCTGTCAGGTTTTTCTACTTTTTTCCAATTATATAGCATTTATAATTTCATTTGCTCTCCCATATTTTCACAGTTAAGGAGTACTGGTGATTGTAGCCTATATTTGTGCATATATAATTTTAGCCTTTACCAATTGTGTTATGACTGAAATGAAATTAAAGCATTAACAAATAATGCTTAAAAACTATCATGCTAGACAAACCCTGGGGGGACTACATTCTTTGAACTCTTGAAGCAATTTTAAATTGTTTCTAAATTCTAAATGTTTCTAAAATCTTTGTGCAACCGTTTCACAGCAGTCGTGACTTTGCTCATTTTAAAATCAAACTTTTGCTAAAAGCAATTGTTCATTAAACTGCCATTTTGATGTCAAAAATAAATGGGAGCTGATGTCAGAAAACTTTTTTCCAATGAAGTTATTTTTGGGCAATTTGTGAAGTGGCTAGTCAGTGTATTGATGGTGCTGCTGGTGTTGAGGTAAGATGAGAAATCTAAGGTCTTCTATAACATGCTATAATACAGTTTAGTCTCTGTCCTAAGTACTCTCATTATATGCAGGCAGAGGTAGTCTGCTATTTTCAATTTGCTTTGAACTGATCATTTAGATGTTTAAAATTTTTCTCTCTAAGTAATTCAACTTAATGTGTTTTTTTTCTTCTTAAAAAAAACCAAAACCAAAAAACTTGCTTTACCAATATTCTGTGATAATCTATCTGTAGCTTCCTGTTTAACATGAGAAATTAAATCTGGCAAATAGAACAAAGTCTGAATATGCTCTTTTATTATCGGAAGGATGGAGGTGGCCTCTACAGACCAATGAAATCAAGGAAAAAGAGAAAACTTCCTACTAGAGAAGGTCTATCTCTGGTCAGAGAAGGTATATCTATGTAAACAACTGGTGCAGTGGGAAGAGAAGAGCATTGGAATAGTGTAGGGGCAAGGGAAAAAAGAGAACCTACTACGTCTACCTACGCTTGTTCAGGTAGACTCACTCTGTCCCAGCAACAGACAGGTGTTGGGTGTTAAATGAAGGGACAGTAAAGATTTCTTCCTTAGGATGCTACATCAAGTCTAGCAGTGATAATTCTAATTGTAGAGAAACTTGAGAAGTCAGAGATCAATGTGTAAATACCACTAATAAAATGAAGTGCTATTGGTCTTGGAGAGGTCTGAGCATAGTGAAATTACAAACTGAAGCTACTATAGGTGCCTCTTTGAGTAATAAAAGATCATTTGTGGGTCCTTGGATTATAGTTTTGTAGGGGAAGATAGAGGAAGATAGATTTTTTTTCCCTTTTTTTTTTCTTTTTCCTGTTGATGTTAGTGATGTTAGCAATTGATAAGTAGGTTAGTAGGTTAAAATAGAGAAGTAATTATTTTGTATCTGGCAAAATTGTTTTTCACTTGAATTCTGCTGCCCTCCATTCACCTGGATCACCTGCAAGGTTGCTGGTCATTAGTGTCCTTTTCTGCAGGTAATGACAGGTTGAAGAAGCTTCCCTAAATGTCTCTCCTGTAATGGTTGCCTGTTACATTTTGAGCTCTATCTGCCTTGCTTTTCTCTTTCAGTTTATGACTCAGGCCCATTTGAATGAACGTGCAGTTCTCTGGCTCAGTCCTAGACTGAGGAGTTACTTGCTGCTTCCAGGAATTAAGCCAGAGCTGATGAATTCCCCACCGCAGTACACTAGTCCTTTCTCTGTCTCTTGGGGAACATACTGCAAGGTGGCAAGAATTTTTGTCTGCTCCGAGCACTGAACTTGAGAGATTTATGTTTCCATACATGCTGAAGACAGTCTCTGTTCTGTAACGTGGGTGCCTGCCACCTGACATCCTGTACAGCTGGTTCACCAATTGCATAGCTTGGGAGACCTATAAAATGACTGCTCCTTTCTCCATGCAGCTGGATTTCCTCTCAAAGGAAACCAGTTTATATAAGATGTGCACTTGTGCTGTGCCCTCCATACATGTAGGAGGTACAAAGTGTGCTCTCAGGAATGAGGATGATGAGTGCATCAGTGCTGTAGAACAGGCACAGCTACTATTAATATTAGATAAACATCTGCCTGCCTCCTTGCTAACTACTTCTCCACTATCAAATAATTCTTGTTCTTCTGTGATGTGAATAATCTCTGCTGAATGCTTTACCTGTAGGAGAGGAGAGAGATTAACAGGACATTCATGATGCTTATTTCTGCTGAGCTGTTTTGTGCAACAGAATCGGTTCATTTTGCCAGATTTTAGAAAAAGTTATAGAATCTATAACCGACTGCAGAATTATCAACCTAATGCAAAGCCAGCGGAGGAGATTTGACTTTCACAATTCTGAAGACTTGAGTTGTGTCTTCAGAACACTGGCTTGGCATGGGGCAGAAAGCAAGACGTTTTCATGTTGCTTGTATACAGTTCCACAGTAGTAAATGTGTGCAAAGTTCATTTCTGCAAGGTCAAGAGACCATCATCATGCAGGCTACCTTCCTTGTGGGGAAAGATTTGTTTCTCTTACAGGCTGATTTAAGATTTTTTTTCCACCTTTTTTTACAGTGACACTCCTTATTTCTAACCTCAAACTTCTCTGCTGATGTAAATATCTCTTCCAGTTAAAAAGAGCTCTGACCTCTAGGGTAGGGTAAGCAAACAGGCAGACATCTAGTAAATGTTAGGGCTTTTATATGAAATCATCGTGGCTGCTGCTGATTTTTAATTTTTTTTAGTTATTATTTTTCTTCTGATAGGAAGGTCAATGATATTTCTGTATCAAGTGCCATAGTGGTCAGAAAGGTAATGCCATTTAGAAAGGGAATTATTTACTCTTTGACAGACATCCTAGTTGGTGTCAAGAAAGTGTAAGAAATACCCTCCTAGCTCAGAGTGGTGGTCTGTCAGTCCTGTACTCCATCTACAATGCTGACAATAGGAGATGTGGGTTAGGGAGGGCTTGTGTGCTTGTATGTGTTCTCTGGTCCTTTGTCCTTGTACTTTTCCAGGATCCACAGCTGGTATTAGACACATTAGGGTGTGCATCCTTGCCCAGTCTTCTTAACATCCACCATGCATTAGTACCTGAATTTGTCTAACCTGTCTTTAAACCTGCTAATGTTGTCTACCTTCACAGTCTCCTGTGGCAGCAAGGTCTACAAGTTCTGTGCTTGCTTTCCAAAGAAGCACTTCTATCCGTTTTGGGCTATCTTCCACTGGTGTCCTGAGGTGGCCACTGCATTCTTGTGTTGCAGGGCTTGCTGAATGGCAGTGGTGGTTTATCTGTTGCTTTTGTGACTTTGTAAACTGTGATCTGACCCTCCTACCCTCCTTTAGGCTTCTCCTATCCAGACTTAGGGGCCCCAGTGTGTAGGTGGGGTTTTTTTTGTTGTTGTTGTTGCTGTTGGTTTTGGTTTGATCTTGTCTTTTGTTTTTTTTTTTAGTTCTCAAGCTGTGTGTATCTGTGTATCCCGCTCAGCTACCTGTGCTCTATTTGTGAACACAGCATGTATAGGCGCAGTCCAGCCCTATGGTGTTGGACAGTATTGAGGTAATGGGGCTGCTGGTACTGTGTTTCAAGTATGATTTCTATGGTGTTACTAAAATCTGCCACCTCTCAGATCAGTGAAACAATGTTATTTTCAACCTCTGTGGAAGTTTCCATATTAAAATCTGGAAATGTTTATATAAATATTAATGAGTTCTACTTTAAAGGAGCTTTATGAGGGTTGCAATAAGAAAGAGAAGCATAATATGTTTCTAAGTGGAAAATCCCAAAATATACTGTACATTAAGTGATGTTCTGCACTGCCTAATTCTTTTTACATAAACTATTAAATCTGATTTTATTACATTACAGGTTAGAATTGCTTCAATCAAGACACTGCTTTGGGATTTCAGGGTTTTTTTTAACTATGATCTTTTGATTATACCCATTAAATCTGCAGAGAAAAGTGATTAAAATGTTATGTTCTGCATATGTCTCTCAAGTATACAGAGTTTTTACAGCTTGTTAGAATAGAAAAGTGATGACATTATTATGAGGTAGTCTGTATATAACCTATTTAATATAAAATTATACTGAGCAAATGAATTTTAAAAGTCAGGGAGTACATAGATTCTTGTATTCTAAGTATTTTTAGGATTTCTTAGAAAACCATATTGTTTCCATTATGAATAGAATGTTACCCATATTGTGGTTATTAAGGCACAGTAATTAGAATTTCCAGCTGATCATCCAAATTTCTTCTTGAAGCTTGATTGAATGCTTGCCTAAAATTCACATTTTGTGCACTCTTAAATGTAATCCTTGAATTTAATTGAAGTTACTCTAAGAATATTCTTACCCTAAAATAACAATTCTGAATCTAGAGTATCTATCCTAGAATTATTCTTCTTATCCATCTTCTTATCACAGTAGTATAAAAGAGATTATGTAAAAAAGAACATAGTCTCTGAATATACTGCTACTACAAACTAACCTCTGATTTCAGATTTTGGGAGAATAGGTTTCTTTCTAACTCCAGGAATGTTCACAATTTATGATAGGGAATATATTGTTGTTTGTTTTTTCTTTGCACGCCAAAGCCAACAGGAATGTGTCCCTGCAAAAGGAGGGACACAAAGATACCACTGTAGTACTGCAATTCTAAACAAACATGATAATAAAATTTTCTGCTGGTGCTGAAAGACACTACCTGTGCAAAGTGAACACTTGTTTTATTCAAAGGCTTAGTAGTAATATCACAGTACATCGCAGTGGTGAGATATTTTTTCTTATGTATTGTTTTGGAAGCCTTCAAGTGGCATCCTCTCTTCCAAGTATGCACTTAAATTTCTGGTGACTAGCCCATTTGAAGTTGACTCCATGGGCATGTGGAATGGTGCATGCATCTGCAGTATGAAACTGTTTGTGAAGCAGAAAGCAAAGGTTATTTCAAGAAGAAGTATCTATTTCTTAGAATGCATCTTTGGTTTCATGGCATTATGTTGCCCACAGATGCTGCAGATTTCTCTAGTTCACCTTGTTAGTTGATGGCTGCTTACACACTGCGATTTCATTCATAGATCTTCTTTGAATATTGCTTTTTTCTTGGTAGCTTCTTTACCCACTTCAGGAAGAGCCTTTGTACATGTGATTTCAGATTCTGTACTGCACTAAATACAAATCACTTGCCTGTACTCTGGCTTATGAGAAAATACGTGTTTGTCACAGGCAATGCTAGAAGAACTTGCTGCTTAAATATAGGTAATGAAGAGCTGACCCTCACCATTTTTCAGGTGAAAACATTTGGGCTTGGGGAGAGGAGCGATGGAGGGAGGTCAGAAAGAAATCAGCTCAGTTTTAAGATATGTACTGCTTTTAAATTTCCCTACTGACTCAGTGCATTTGTTGGCTTGTCACACCCCATTTTCTGAGCTTCTTTGTATTATGTCGCATAATATGACAGAGATAACCCTTGTGACAAGTAACACAAGCCAGTGTGTCAGTGGGGAAATAGGAAACTGACAGGTTTCTGAACCGTCCCATAAAAACGTTCAGTAGAATCCTGTAAAAAGTAACTTTTTAGAGATGTAGACCTATGTGTGGTTTTGTTTTTGGTTTTTGTTTTGTTTGTTTTTTTTTTTCCTGAAAGCCTTCTTTTCAAACAAACTTCAGAGTACTAATTAAAAAAAAAAAAAAAAGAAAAAAGAAAAAAGAAAAAAAGATGAAAATAACTGATAAAGTAAGGGCTCTGGCTGATGTGTGGGAAAAGCTTAGACTGGGATGGTAGATAGGGGATCCAGCCCCAGCTTTCTGTTCTGCCCCAACTGCACGGATGTCTGACTCCTAATCCTTCCCTCCTGACCTGCAGTTTTACAGTCTTAAAGCACAGCACTGGAAATTACACTGACTCATGAGTAGTTCATGAGCAGCTTATGTGTGAGGAGAGCCAGGTAGCGTTTTGCAAGCTATACTAAGGTAAGTAGCTGGTCACTGTGTAGTTTAGTTTACCAGGTTTGTATGGATAAGCAAAAGATTAATTGCTGTTGTACTCTGTTGTACTGAAGCCTGAGAGGATGAGTAGTGATAGGATGTTTGTTTTTGTACAACTTGTGTATGTGATCTGTAATGTCTGCATCCTTTTTCTGCACTGGGAGGAGGCAGAAGATGAGAGGGAGAGGGAAGTTGTGCAGAGTTCTTCCTGGAACTCAGCAAGAAAGACCTGACAACAAATGGAGTAATAAAATAGTTGTTTTAATAAGGTAGAATAAAATGAGGAACACAGATAGCAAGTAAATCTTAGGTCTGTTCAGATGCTGGGCACCATGTTTTCATGCAGCATCAGACAGATCCTGGGTAGACTTTCCCACAGCATGCTGTTCAGATCCTGTTCATGGAGAGGTTCCCCCTCCCTCACATACCCTTCTGCCTTTGATTTCGTGTAACAAACAAGAGTCATGCATCTTCTGAGAAACTGGATTTTATCTCTTCATAACATCCACCAGTGTGGAGCACGGGCTGGCACAGGGCAGTCCAGCAGACTCCCTCGTTACTCCTGTGTACGAGCAGCTTCTTGTACTAAAAAGCAGGTTTCTTAAACTAGTTTCTCAGCAGCTTCACATGCTAATATATGGGTTTCTCACAAGGTACAAGGGTGAGTAGAGTATACATGGCCTATTCAAGACTTAAGTCTTTTGCAGGGTTCTTGGTACAATCCTTTAGTGGATGTTGGCTAGAAGTTTTCAAAACAGTGTTTTGAAACAGCCTCCAACCTCTCCCTCCAGGAGAGGCTGGAGTCTTTCATAAGTGGTCACTTGTGAACTTGAAAAGTCATAGTTATATATTTTGCCATGGCTACTGTAGTGAATCTTGGTGACATGCAAAAAAAATCTCTGATGGAAACAGCTCAGGGATTATTCTTTGATCAGGTAACTGTAAACGTTATGAGTCAGAGAGGTAGTTCTCTGTTCCTAGATATATGTTCTGTGAGGATAGAATCAATTACATTTACTCGTGCTGATTCTGAAAGAGGAAAATAATTTGTTGGATGACTTGGTGTTGCCATCAATATTTAAATGTTCCTAAGAATTTGTAAAATAAGCACCTGTTTTACACTAGCAGGAAACTTTCCTGCACTTACAGGAGATTCTATAGGAGGTCCTGTAGAGTTTGTTCCTGACCTCTCTTCTTTACAAAGATGTTGCAATTTGTAATGCAAACCAAATCAAATTCTGCGCTTCAACAGAGGGGAAATTCAATAAGGTGTATGTGCAACATAGACAATAAGAGTTCAATACATTTTGGGGGCAGAAGGATCATTTAGTGTAATCTCTTGTAGATCACAGGTTGTTAAACTTTGATTATCACTGTTTTGAGCCCAGCAGCTTGACTAAGATATCTATCAGAACAGGATCTACTATTAACTTCCTTACTTCTGTTAGCACTCCCATATACATCTTCTGTAAGAGGAAGAAATAGTACCTGAAATCACAATTTCCCTGCATTCCTATGGTTTGGTGTGTCATTTATATAAAATGGCTTTAGCAGTTTATCAGCCTCCCTCCAAAACAGCTTAATCTTGTTTTTGGCTTGTTAATATTTATAAATTGGTCTACGTAAAAAGATTGGTTACAATTGATTATGTGTGGCACTTGCATTGGTCAAGAGAACTTTTATTTTTCTTTGTTTTTGTTACCTGATGTTTAAAAGCACCATGAGCCTTACTATACATCTGCAGCTGTTGCAGCAAGGCATGAAAATAACACCTTTCTTCCTGGTGTTCAGTGGGGATGTTTTAGGAATTACTTCTGTTAGACAAACTGCTTCTTGATCTCTTGTGTTTCCCTTTTGCAGTCCAACTGTGTGCAATTCTGTGGACTTTACCTCCAGCTGAATTTTTCATTCTTCCAAGCCAGTATCAAAGTCTGTGGTAGCACCTGGCATTTGAAATTTATGACAGTTCTGTACTCATTTTGAGCAGTGATGTTATATTCCCTCACTGTTAACCATTCTGTTGTGCAAACATGAACACTCTTCCGTGAAAATACTAGCTAACCAGGAGTTTTCAGAGCTCAGTGCTGTGCTGTATCAGTGTACCAGTAGGATAGTTATGCAGCACTGTATAGTATTTGTGGTGGGTTGACCCTGGCTGGATGCCAGATGCCCATCAAAGCCCACTCTATCACCCCAATCTTCGGTAAGATGGGGAGGGGACAAAATAAGATGGAACACAAAAAAACCCCAAACTCGTGGGTTGAGACAAAGGCAGTTTAATAGAAGCAAAGTGAAGCTGCGTGTGCAGAAGCAAAAGAATGAAATATTTATTCTCTACTTCCCATCAGCAGGCGATGTTTGGCCACTTCCCGGGAAGCAGGGTTTGCATACGCGTTGCAGTTCCTGGAGGACAAATGGAAGTAATGAATGCCCCTTGTTCCCTTTGCTTTTATTTCTGAGCAGACATCATATTGTATGGAATATCCCTTTGGTCCGTTTGGGTCAGCTGTCCTGGCTGTGTCCCCTCCCAAGACCTTCCCCACCCCAATCCTACTGGGGGAAGGAAATGTTGGAGAGACAGCCTTGGTGCTGTGCTAGCACTGCTCACCAGTAACCAAAACACTGGGGTGTTATCAACACCCCTCGAGCCACTAATACAAAACACAGCACTCTGAGGGCTGCCGCGGGGAAAATCAGCTCCAGCCCAGCCAGACCCAATACAGTATTACATAATTGTGTCAAGTGTGGTATGTCCATGCAGTTATATGATGTGCTATTATAACTCACACTTTCCTCATCTGATTTTTCATTATTTCTCTATGTGGTTTTGTAGGATCTGCGATACAATTAATTCCTCCTGAAAGTGAGATTTTGCATATTAATGCCTATTTGTTTTTAATACTCATTACCTTTCCTGCTTCATGACTGTTTTCATGTTTGTAGTTCTTACATGTATAGCCTTACCACAGCTACGCACAGGAGTAACATGACATACTGAACACTGTGTTGAATTTGCTGTTGGGTTTCTCTTTTTCTTTTTCCTTCTGGAGCAGGGCAGTTTCTCCGGTGATGCAGTGACAGAAAGGCATTAACAAATAGCTCCTTCTTGTAAATGAGACCATTTAGAGTACCTGCATGCTCCGTTTTACTGAACGTACAAATATTACAAAAGCAGTGTGCTGTTTTGTATTATGTAATTCCAGGACAGCTTTGGGATTGTGTGAAAGATACTTGACCGACAAATTCATGAGAAGATCAATTGACGTTTAACTGAAGCCTTAATCCAGTTTTGGGGTGTTTGAGACAAGGATTAGTTAGTTGAAAAGCATCTCAGTAAAGGAAGAATATATATTTTCACTATTCAAATTACTTTTATCAGTTCTTAGCATCTCTGTAACTGTCAGGAAATGCAAGTGTGAAAATTTATTGTTTACGTACTTGGTATGTGGGTTATTTACTCTGTGGTACATACTCCTCGTCTTTAAAATGCCCCAAATGAAGTGCTGTTAATATCTCACATGTGTGGTGGTTGAAATAGGAGTGTTCTTCAAATAAGAATGTGCTGGTAATTATGAATTTTATTTAGGAAGTATCTTCCTATAATTTCTTGGCCCCCCTCCTCCCCCTCCTTTGTTTTAATGAAACCTTGGTTGATATTTTTTTTTTTTCAGGGATACTTCTACTGGCTTTCACTTCTTTAAGGTTATTAAACCCACAGGGTCTGACTGACTTAGCAGTTTATTCCACATTTGGCTTGGTCTTTCTCCCTTCTGTTTATAATTCTCAACTTTCTGACAGATACATGTGCCTTACTTGCACTTGGCCAATTTGTGTTTTATTTCCCTTTTCACTTTGGCAATTGTATTCATGTTGTGAGCTCGCTAGTTCATTCTTTTTTTTAATGATCATGAATAATTGAACATACCCTTTGAGTTTATTTTCTGCCTTCCCATAACAAAATGTGTAAGAAAAAATATCTTGCTGGCTTTATTTTGTTTTAACAGTTATGTTTAAAGTCAAAATTGAATTGAAGAGCTTTTTGCATGTGTTCTTCCCTGTTTGTTCACTTGTTTGCCAAAGTGCACAAAAGTCTGACTTTTAAATATTGCATGACAGTTGAAGCTGCATATATCTGATCCCACTAGCTTTTATATAGCTGTGATATTAAATGTAATGAAAATTTTGCAAATAGGAAGTTCAGTACAGATTGTTTTCCATAATGTTTGATTTTTCACAAGCTTTTTATTATTAGTGATTTCAAAATTTCTGGTAACTGTCACAAATATCAGAATAAATACACTGATTATGTTTGTTTTTACCAAGTTCAATTCCTTTAATTGCAAAAGGAAATTATTTACTTCCCATGTTTGCAGATACACTCTGTTGCAGAGTTGTCAGGAGAAATAACAGGAGTGTCACTCTCAGCTGAGCATTGATTCAGTACAGCTTGGTGAAGTTGGTCACCAGAGGTGGCTGGAAAAAATGGCACTGTTGTGACCTGTTTGAAGATTTTGAAACTTTTCTGTCTATAATGAGAAGAAAAAAAAAAAGTGTGTAGTTTCATGAAATGGCAAGGCCCTGCAGGTGGTGTAATTGCAGGTTGGGAGTGGGAGCTGCCTGCAGCCTCCTCTGTTACCATGAGCCAGTTGAGGTGGTCCTGCAGCCAAGGTATCTGCAGCACAGGCCTGAGGGCCAGGCTGTATATGCAGCAGAGCAGGACCAGGATCACTACATGTGCGTCACAACTTTATTGCTATGAGGCATCCTATTGATTTTTATAGACTTGGATATCCATAAGGTTGTGGCCTAGATAGGACCTTTCCAAGAAAGCAAGATTCAGGGCTGTAGGCTATTCACAGACGTCATTGGCCATATCAGTGGACCACACCTGTTGTAGGACCACATCAGTTCTCCATGATCCTTTTAAAAAAGATACTGTCTTTCATTAACAGTCTAAAACAGGACTCATGAGCAAACCAAACAGCTGAACTGAGATGAGAAATGTTCCTTTGAAGCTGGACTGGCGGGGGGAAGGCACATGGTAGCTAAACCTAGTCCTTTGAGAAGAAAACTGTGTTTTAGAACCCAAAACTGGCTGTAAAATTACTGACAGGCTGAGAACCTGACTGGTTGGGATTTCACATGGTGTTTGTTAAGGGAACCTTAGCTGCATGAGAAACAACATCCACAGAGCAATTGTATACAGGATGAGTAAATTTTATAACATATTATGCAGCCAGGGCATTTTTGCATATTTATTTTCAGTCACATTTCCTTTGATGTATGCTTTTTAGTAGTATGTAAGCAGCTTTTGTGGTATAAATACTATTTATTGTAAAATATCTGTTAAGAAACTTAATACAAAGGTCTCAACTATTGTTACTCATTGGGTATGTTCAGTAAGGCTCTTACAAGGAATTGAGCATGGTTGAATTTTTCTACTGACATTTTCAATACTTACCTTTTGTTTCTTTGTCAGTGAGACAGTCTCTGTGGGATGTTGCTGGTTTTCTTCTTTGTTCTATGTAAAAAAAAATAAAAAAAATTAAGGAATAAATTATGCTAACTTCCTTGTGCACAAGAGAAGAAGGGTTGAAGTGATGCAAACGTCATCTGTCCAGACACAGCGTGAAAAGAAAGGGAGGAAGGCTTGTAACATGGCTACAAATGGTGGACCCCAGAATTAGTATTTGGTAGGCAGGATAGTTATTTTGTTGCTGCAGTCAGTAGGACACATGCCTTTGAAACTGCTTGCTCAGGGTGTTTATTGTGCTTTGTGGAAATGAATTGTGCTGTGGAGTATCGTTGGTTTTCACTGCGTGCACAAACATGTGATATTCACGATGCCTGGATTTTAAACTCCCACTGCAGGTTCCCGTCAGGCACAGGGTCTGGGCCCTTTGCAGTCAGTGAAGACAGCCTTCTCCAAATGCAACTT
The DNA here is from genome assembly GCF_000700745.2 of Antrostomus carolinensis. NCBI lineage: Eukaryota > Metazoa > Chordata > Aves > Caprimulgiformes > Caprimulgidae > Antrostomus > Antrostomus carolinensis. The sequence continues at coordinate 16,418 of NW_010311374.1, read as the reverse complement.
GAAGAACGAAAATCAGCTCCTCCACCCAACTAGCAACAGACTTGCATAGGAGTAGTCCCAAACTATGGTAGGGTGATGTGTTTTTCTCCAGTGGTAATTTTACAGTGACCTAGTTAAAAATTGAAAAATTTATGTATAATTCACAGTAGAAAAAGAAGAGAAGCTTGTGGTTTTGTTTATATAATACAACCTAGAGAAGTGCAATATTGTTTTGGTAATGGTTGCATTATTTGAAATGTTGAAGAAGTTATTTATGCTGAGTTTTTTTTAATATATTCTGTGCTTTAAATAGTTGTGTGTAAGGAAAAATAAAAACAAAGTTGCCTCTGGGAAATGCTGCTATTATAAAAGGTCTAGTTTAGAAGCTGCTCTCAGACATCCCCCTTAGGCAGTATCAGCTGTGTTTATTGATATCTGCATCTGGTATGGCTAGATCAGAACTGAGGCAGGTTATCTTAAAATATTTCAGATCCTGGTGAGCAAACAGGTTTTATGGCAAATTTTCTCAACAATGTCAATGTTATTTTAGTGCTGGAGATGACCTTGTTTATTTTTGTGCAAAATCTATACTTTCTGCCCTCTCCACATCTAAAAATATTATTTGGACAAGCCAAACAACAATAAGAAAAAAGAGATTTAAAACAATTTCTCTTGGTTTTGACAAAATAAAAGTTCTGTATTTGTGCTACGGAATGCTGAGGGTCTTATCCTATTGATTTCACTTGAACCCTTATTGTACCATGGAGAATCACCACACTCTGTGCCCAGAGGCTTGTTCTCAACACTTACCTGAACGGGAAGCTGATGATGATAAACAGAAGGGCAGCACATGTCTGTGGTAAAGCCTGTCTTGTCTTCTAACCACAGCTGTTTTTAAGGAAGACTAGGTCTTGTTGGCAAAAGAGGAGACTGCTTATACAACATGACTTTTGGTGAATGGAGTGTTTGCTTTTGTTTTGGATCAGACAAGTGAAAGAATAATTATAGACATTTTCTAGGCACATTGGCTTAATCTGAACTTCTGGGTGATGTGTTCTGTAGCTAGAAAAGGTCCTAAAAATGCTTAAAGACAAATAAAGGGCAAGCCTGTTTATCTGCATCTGCAGCTTTAGTTCTAGGGCTGTGTCGAGGAGCCTGAATAAAACTGGTTGTCTTGGAGGTAGGCCTGTACAGAGAGTACCTGGCAAGCTGTGTCTGAGCACACGGAAAAAAACAGCTAGGAAGCTTGTTATTGTGCTTGATGACTATTGTGTTTGCTATCACTCCTTGGAAAACTTTTATTTGTTGAAGTTAAATGCTCTGTATGCTGCTCTGTTTGGTGATACTGCTTCACATTCTTCTGTCCGAATAGTGTGGACTCTGGTCTTAAGTATCGAAACTGGTGTCAGGCATGAAAGGGACTGATTTTTGCAATGTTTACTCTTACTTTACCACTGGGCAGGGGTGGGGTGTGTAGGTGTGTGGGTGTCTCTATGTGTGTGTGTGCGCGTGTGTAGAAGACACATCTGTGCTCTGAATGTGCCATTTCAGTAGCACAGTTCTAGTCTCACTGCCATAGGATAACTGAAGGTTTGTGAGGATCTGTTCTACTAAGACAGTGGGAGTTTGAATACGTGTATATAAACATGTATTGTGTGAGCCATGTGGATATATTGTGAAAGTGTCACAGGGTAGATGATAAAGTACGGAGCTGCAGTCCTGTGCTGGGGAAGCAGGACATCCAGAAGGGGTGGAATAGAGAAGGAGGTATGAGAAGTCGTTATGAAACGAAGCAAGAGTAAGACTGGTTCGGAAACGCAAAGGAAGAGAAAAAGAAGTAACTCAGAAGACAAGTGGTGCAGAATTCCCAAGAAAATCTTTTTTATGCTGAAGAGATTTTGCTAACTTCAGTGAAGTACAGCAGTAGATTCCGAGGGCTTGTGTTAACCTGCAACTCGTTAGCTAAATATACTGTACAAGGCCTAGAATAGCAGTCGGACATGAGAGCCAACTTCTATTGCAGGAACAGAGGTTCGTTGCCTGAATAGGGAGAAGCTTTCCCACATGTCTTCAAAACTTCAGAACTCTCAGTACCTGTGAGAGGTCAGAAGTGCTGAACTCTTACTGCAGACATTCAAACAAAAATAGACAAGATTTCCAACTAGCTTCAGTAGACCGGTGGTGTGTGTAGGAAATGGAGATGTCTCTTTTGTAGTCGAAGTTGATCTCTGTTGCCTCTTCTTGATTATAGAAGCAGCACAGGGGTTGGCCTGTGGGCAGTTAATCAAGAGTGGCGAATTAGTATCAACAGCACATCAGAAAAATGTTGTATCTTAATTTTTCAACATGTTCTTTGTGAAATAAGGACAAACTTGTGCACGAAACTAAAAATAAACTAAAAATAAATAAAACTCTGGCCAAGGAAGACCAGAAGAGAAGATTCTTCCCTCTACCCTTACAAAGCTGCTGCATATTATACTAGACAGTGTTTATGTCCACAGACAGTACAGACTGAGCACGAAAGACATGTCAGTAAATAACAAAAACAGTAATCGGTGAACTGCCTGACAGTCTTTTCTCTTTTATTCTGGATGTTTGATGTGATTTTTCATATAGGGTAACTCTGTTTAATAGTAAAACATTTATGCAGTGCCTCAGACAATACCTGTAAGTGAAAAAAACTGTAGGCTGCTGGAAAAGATTCTGTTGTCTCTGTAGAAGAATGAAGGACATAATTCAGTAAAATATTAAAGAAGTGGCAGATATATTTTGTTACTGTGTTTTGCAAATGCACAAAAGAAATCCTTCTGGAGATGCAGAGTGAGATGAAGGGAAATCCACAAAACTTATTATACTGAAACCAGTGCTGCAAAGGCATGCTCGAAAGGACAAGGCGGAGGTATTTGAGAAGGTCTGTGTGTGTGCACAGTTTTGTGCTAAAATAGTGGAGGCCAAATCTTAAGAGCTTTGGGTGACTGAAATAATACCTATTTTTTATTGTCTCGCAGTGTCCCTAATCGTATGTGAGAGGCATTTTGCAAGGTTGAAGCTATTCTCAAATGTTCTGAGGGCCAGGCCTGGGCTTCTTTGACACTGTTTTCCATGGTGCTTTCCTTTCCACACAAACAAGCATGACAGGCAGTATTTGAGAGGTGGTAATACATCTTTTTCCTTGGTATTAGATGCTGTGCTTAGCTTGCTGCACCTGGCTTGGCTTTTTCCCTAAAGCCTCGCTGGATTCTATGTACTTAAAACTTGGAATAAATTAAATCCCTTGCATTAAATAAATGCTTTTTACAAGCCCAAATTATTGAAGACACTCATTACTTTATTGTTTTGGTGATTTTTTTTTTTTTTTTGAGACTTGAATAGAGCAATTGCAACGCTTATTTATAGTCAGCTTTGTAATTCGTATGCTTGAACCTCCCAACCAAAAGCCAGAGCAGTGCTCGGAGTCCTTCTCCCCTTCTTCTAGGACACATAAGAAATAATTTCTAAAACTTTTAAAATTATATCTGCTAAGGATAAAGTTTTACTATTAAAGGTCTACATGTAATAATGCATCAGTATTCCATACCTCAGCATCTTGACACTTAGCATTACAAAAATCAAGGGGCCTGTGCATTGTACATTGTATGCATGCATGCATAAGTGTGACAATAACTCATTTGGCTCTGAAAAGACATATATTTTCCTTGGAATGTGCATTTCTAAAGTCTGCATTTCACTCTGGATATTTGTCTACCACTGTGTACAGACCTGTCCTCTCCTGTTCTTTCTTTGCATAGCTCACTGCTGTTCTATTCCTCATGCCCTTGATGAAAATATAACACTCTACAGTTAAAAAGGGAGCTCTTTCTTCTTTCATTAGGATCTCTGTAGTTTGCCTTAAGTGGTTGAAGGTGACTTTTGTCCTTCAACTGACTCCATCTTCCTCTCACAAAGGGCTTGTGTTCCTCTAAAGGCTTTTTCCTGTCACAGCTGGTTTCTGTGGCCATTAGCTTCAGAACTGGAGTGAGGCACTTTGACATCCAGAGTGCCATACTGCTCTCTGCCTTGTGAGACCTCTTTCCTGCCACTGCAGTGGACCAGCAGCCCATCTCCCAGAGTACTAGCAGTAAATTTGCCCTCATTTGTCCCTCTCTTGCTTTGGTCTCTGCTCAGTTCGGTGTTTTGTTATTGGATTAAATGCAAATCTTTATTGTCATGATTTATGTGTTGATATAAATGTTATGTTCGGAAGAAAATGCAAAGAAAAAGAGACCTCAAGCCTTGTACAAATGAAATGTTAGACATTGATGGACATATGATGACCTTGAAAAAATTGTTTAGGGAGGAACAAGTGCTGGTTGACCTGTCAGAAATGGTCTTTTGTAATTTGTTTTTTCTCTCTTTGTTACTAACCCAGAACTGACTCAGGCTGATGATATACTCATTGTTCTTTGCTGTGTGATTTGACGACTGCTTCCAGTGCTAGGTCAGGTCAGCTGTGATTTTGTATAGCCATGGCAAGTCTTGAAAAGCTCCAAGGATGAGGATCCCCAACCTGTGTGATAGACCTAAGTATGTGTACACATATCTCTGAAGGAAGCAGCGGAGAACAAATCACCCTGAACAGTAGGGCTGAAACACTTGAATAGACCTGAGGTTTATTGCTGCTATAGTCACTGGTGCTGACAACTGTCACCTTTCCAATGGCACAGCACAGCTTTGATTCACAAGCTTTTTCTTGAGGGAAACAAACTAGGTGGTACTTCTGCAGTGTCTCATCTCTTGGTTTTAGGATGTGTGTAATGGCTTTCCCTTCTTTAACATGCAGCTTTGTTTGCAGTTAGTAGGTCACTGATTAGAATTCTTTTGTTTCTTTTTGTCAGTGTTGCTCAGTCACTTGTCCTTCAAACAGTGTAATTGTGTTTGTGGTTCAACCACTACATCAGCGTCTGTCTTACTAAATACCTGATTCCATAGTCATTCAGTGAGCTCTGGGTAATCCTTGTAGTCGGCATCTTTGGAGGAAAAAAAAGCATCATTGTATATTAGTTTATTTAAACTAAAAGAGAGTAGATTTAGACTAGATAGAAGGAAGAAACTTTTTACAATGAGGGTCGTGAAACACTGGAACAGGTTGCCCAGAGAGGTGGTAGAAGCCCCATCCCAGGAAGTGTTCAAGGTGAGGCTGAACGGGACTCTGAGCAACCTAATCCAATTGAAGATGTCCCTGCTCTCTGCAGGGGGGTTGGACCAGATGACCTTTAAATGTCCGTTCCAAACTAATCCCTTGTATGATTCTGTGATCTTGTTCAAATGAAAAAAAAAAAGATGCAGGAATAGGGTACCATAGATGACCACTGCAACTCATCCCAATGTGCGAGGCTAAGCATTCCTGATTTATCATTCTCAGATTCTTTGATTTGTGCAGAAGTTCGATATGTCTATATAGTGGAAATAACAAGAAGAATCCTGGTTAGGAAGTACTTTGTTCTTTGATTTGGTTATTTTTTTTTCACCCAGAGTGGTTTCTCCTTTTTCTTTTTTTTTTTTTTTTTTTTTTTTTTTTTTAGTTTTTATATTTAGAAGACCTAGTTGTGGACAAAGACTCGTTGCACTAACTATTCTAAGTCTGTTACAGAACAAGGAAACATTCCTTGATAGCAGCAGAGTTACAAATGTACAGACACACACAAACCCTGAAACTGATTGCAGTTACCAGCAGGGATTTCAGTGAATATCTAGAGAGTTGTGCAGCACAGGAAATATATTGGACATAGATAATAAGGAGGGAAGAGTTCTGGATTTTTTAGAGCTGGCTAGTAGAAGTCAAACAAAGCTGTCTCATGAGTAGCAGAATTAACATCCCTAGATCTTCTATGGATTTATCCCCCATCCCCTAGTTTTGGTTCCTTGTCTGCAGTGTACTCCCCTACCAGCATGTTTGGCTGAGGAGAAACAGCAGCAGATGTGTAGAGTTACAAACCAACCACAGTGTGGTGATTTACGGGCTGGATGCTGCCACATTATTACATAAGGACCTAAGTTACAAATTTTTATTTAATAATCTATCCAGCCACCTATTTTTTAAATGAAAGTTGTAAGAATTTAATTAATATGTTTAAGGCAACTCCCTTCTGTCAAACTCAATTGATTGTGGCTAATGTATTCAAAAGCTAGAGGAGAATGCAGTGCTGCACTGTAAGGTAAATCTGAACAAGAGAACATCTTACAAAGCATTGTACCGGCATTGTGGTGAAGTGTGCTCTTGTTCACTAAAAGTGTGGTGCAAGGTCTCTGGGAAATGAGAAGTAATTAGTGGTGCTGCATTCCATAAGGGCTTGGTGGCCTCAAAAAAAGTGCACTGAAAGCAAAGGTTGAAGTAAAAGAAGAGCAGCAGCTGATCTCTGAAATGGAACAAAATTATCTTTTCAGTTAATAAAAGACTGTAAACAGACAGCTGTGGGCAAGTATGCCACATAGCAAACTGATTTTTCGTACATGCAGGTCTGGATTAATGTTCTGTCAGACTGAACAGAATAGTGTGGATTTTGACTAATATTTGAATTTTCTGTAGTAATCCTTAGTGCGTATTTGCTAGCAATAATAGACAGAAGGAGCTGGGAGCTAGATAAACCAAACATTGCACAGATTTACTGTCCTCATTGTAAAAAGAAATGGTCAAAGTATACAGAAGACATAATTGAGTGGGAGTAATGTAGAATATTTGTGATAGTTCCTTAAATCTGCCTGTTTTAATTTAAAATACCCACAGTGTTTTTAGTTGTTGAACACATTGTCTGCAATTGGTTATTTTCTTTCTGTTCACTTAAATTCATAGTGAAAAATATGTAAAACAAGTATAAAAAAATACTTGCATAAGGCATACATTTCCTATCTAATAGGAAAAATGCAGTCATCATTTTCACTTAAAAATAAGCTAGCGACATGCCTTAGCCATGGTTTGTGGTCTAATGCAGCATTTCAGAACTGTGGTGTATTTCTCTAGCTGTTTGAGTGTCCACAAATTAGTAATTCTCACACATTCAAAAGGTGAGTTAATACAGTGAGACAGATGATCAGACTCTCATGCAAGCAGTGATCACTACATAAACTCCTCCTTCACTTTGAGGCTGTGTCATGTAAACTCTCTTGGGCTTCATATTTAAAATATATATTCTCGTAGTAGGAGAAAGCTAGAGTAACTTTCAGTAAGTAATGGTTCAATGCTTCCCTTGACCCTCCCCAGCTGAAGTGCTTTTCTTTAATAAATGATATATAAGCCATGGGTTTGTTTTCACAACAATTTTGGGTCACACTGTTACATTTATATAACATACAGTTTATTCAAAACATCCCTCATCTGAATAATACTGCCTACAAAATTTTAAAACACTAGCTTGCTTTTGGTGTCACTTTTTTGTCTTCTTTGTTCTATTCTTTTATTTTTCTAAATGTATCTTATTCCGATTTCCTTGGCTTAGTTTTTGTTTCTCTGTTTTCTATTGTTATAATTCAAGCATTTTGAACTCTCTTTTTGAAAGCAGTATAATCAATTCAGTATAGCATTAAAATAATTCACTGTATAATTAACTTCAGGTCTTTCAATACTTGCTTTTTGATATAATGTACAAAGTTATTTCCCTTATGAATTTCAATAAGTTAAAACTCTACAGAGCTTAATGCAACTTTAATGAAATTATGTTTTATCACCCTAGTAGTATTTTCTACCATCTTCCCTTTTGGAACGGGTGAAAAATCAGCGAATGTAACTCTCGCATTTCCTAGATATCTTTGTGGAATATAGGGGATAAATACAGACTTCATCCAGCTGCATCAGCAGGCACTGGTTGATGATTGTTTCTTGTATAAACACATGTATGCAATATTATTTTTTTAGTTTTATTCACATTCTTTTAAACTGGAACACATTTTATATCCTTTAAAAAAGGCCATAATGTTGTAATTAGGTTCACCACTTGCTCAGTGTATTCTTTTGCTGTTGATATTTTTTCTTTTTTTTTTCCTTAAGTATCCAGTTCCTTGATTAAACATTCTTTTGCTGTTGATATTTTTTCTTTTTTTTCTTAAGTATCCAGTTCCTTCATTAAACGAAAAAGAAAACCCAAAACCAAAACAGAAAACCCCCTAACAGTAGGAAGTAAATTAAGAGGTGGTATACGTGAAGTGGCTGCGGGATTCCATTTGGTTTTCTGATATGTGATATGTAAGAGACCTTTCCTTTCTTTCCATAACCCCATAATAATAGAAATGTGCAGGAGTCTCACAAAGCAGTGAAGAGGAGGAAAGAAATGGAGAGCTCAATATTACAGATTCCAAGGAGAAAGGTGACTTATATGAATTAAATGATTTGTTGGAGAGTTTCTGAATGATCTTGCTAGCATTTTTTTTAATAAAATGTTATTTCTTGCATCTTGTTTCTTCTTCCTGAAGTGTTTTCTCACCATTCAATTCATGTTTTTCACATTTAAAAAGAAAAAAATCTGTAAGTTAGAAAAGAAAGATAAAACAAAGAAAAGAAATTGGTAAAGAACAGGAAAGAAGGAAAATATTTCCATTTCAAGGTGCTATAAAATCCACGATTTCCAAGGCAGTTTTTGAAGTGGGCGGGCACAGCTATTTCCCCCCTAGCCCTACCACTCACCTTTTATTTTTCTTTTAAAAAAAAAAAAAAAAAAGGAATCTTGCATTGTTGTCTGTAAATCCAAGCTTCTTCTATACAGCTACTTTTGATAAGACAGTAGGTCCATTGTTTTGGTATAGGAGGAGATTAATTTTTCCATTGCCAAAGGAGAGATTCTTGCTTTCAATTTTAATCCTTCATAATCCCTCCCTCCACCTCTGTGCAAAAGCCCGTAGAATAATTTAGATATGTTTCCAGGCTCAGAAGGGCTGAAGGTGGATTTGGGATTTAATTTAATTTTTCCTCACAACTTTGTTCTGAAAGCATGAATGATAATTAATTGAGTTGTGTGAGCCTACTTAGTACTGCACTAGGAGAAAAAACAATCCTTTCTACAAAAGCTACTAGTTAAAAAACTGTGGGCTACACAACTTGGCTCATGATTTTTGAACGTGATTGGCAATAGCTGAATTTTGATCTGCAAAACCGACGATTGTACCAGGAATGGAAGTAAAGTTAGACCAAAAGCATATCCAAGGTACATTAAACTCTTCATGAAAACTTGTATCTCTGGCAAAGATATCCTTTCTTTAGCCCAAGTTAGAAGGTAAGTAATAGCTTGTCATCCACCACATCGTGTTTTTTATTTAAAGATTTAATCTTAGATTACTTATTAGGTGTATTTTGGATAGCCACATATGTGTAGAAAGCAGAATTTTTTGGTGACTGTCATGTAAAGGCACACTGTCAAGAACAAAGAAGGAGAATGGTCAGGTGATGCAAAAAGGTGGAATGAGTTTACAGAAGAGAACTAAATATTAAGCAGTGTGTATGTATGGAAAATGAGGATGAGAAGGTAGTTTGGAAGGCATAGTTCAAAAGAACTATTGTAGGCGCTCATGAGCGAGCCAGGGGAGGCTGCAACTGGAAGATGGCCTTCAGCACCCGTGTTTTGAATGAACTGTAAGGAAAAAAGATTAAAGCAGGCAAGGAATGAGTAATTTGGTAAGAATGGGATTAGTCATGAACCACTTTCTGTCAAGAAGTTGCAAATTTAGCATTCAAGAACTGGTCTTTATACATTTTAAAGTAGCTAAGATCTCACTGCTGACAGTTTTTCCAGTGGAAAGAAAGAACTATTTATTGATTTACAAATCACCTGACTCTTAATATTACCTTTCAAAGCACATCCCTGGGGGCCATAGAAATTTTAATTAATACACAGATTTTTCATGCAATTCAGTGGGCTAATTTCTGTGACTGATCAAAATGTAACTTCACCTAACACTTAGAGAAATATACTATATGTTTAATCAAATAAGTTTTCCACATAGTATATTTTCTGTACTGTTCTTTAAAATGTTTGCCTTTTATTTGATCCCCTGGGCCTTTTTAAGTCTCTAGAGTTTTCTGTCCTGGAGCTTAAAAACATTGCATTCATCATATCCTTTTTCCTTTCAAATTGCAATTGTTCTTTCATAATTTTATGGGTTTTTTTTAATGTCACTATCATGTTGAGTAAGAGGAGATTAGACTGTGCTTCAGTAAATTTGTATTCAATGTGCATAGCTGTATTAATGAGAAAACACTGAGAAACTTGTCAAAAAATCTGAACGTTGGAAGGAGGTAAGTTTTTCTTATGTTTTTGGAGAAAAATTCCTACTGTAGCACTTCTTAAAAATCCAACTGCCTTTGTGTGCAGAGGCAAGAATTCATCTATTTATTCTGAGTGTCTTATTCTGGACATGTGGGGAGGAGGACATGGGGGAAGGAACATGGCTTGACTAGGCCTCCATTTTCAGTTGTCACCTGGGATAACTGAATGTTAATACATAGCAGAATGATGTCCTCATTTTTTTCTTGAGCTTTTCCATTTCTTTGGAGGTGCTGTCCTGGCCCTTTCCCTTTTAATCAGTTCCCAGCCTGTCACAGGACTTCTACTGTTATCCCTCAAGGGTACCCTGCTTCCCCATGTAGAGATGTAGAAGGCATTTCAAGAATTGTCATCTGTTCTGGATGTTAGGAGTCCTGACCTCCAGTTTTCAGATCCTCTAGGAATTTCCCTCTGAATCCATTATCTTCTGTTTTATTGAAAAGTTTTATCCCATGGGTGAATTCTACATGGAAATATATTATCTCATGAGTAAGTAAATGACAATTTAATTAAGTCTAGTTGAAGTCAGTAGGAATTTTTGTGCACATGGCTTTGCAGATGCTAAAGAGTAGGTCATTTTGTATTTGGGAACAGGGACTAGAAATCAAAACCAAATATTCATTAAACATGCTTGAGAGTTTGTTCTGGTTTTCTATTAAATGCTTGTCAGTTCATGAGCTATATCAGAATAATAATCTTGTATGAAAAATGATCATTCACAGATATTTAATATATTTTCTCTTTAATATAAAACAGAGTCAGCAGATGTAAGAATTTCAAAAATATATTATGAATATTTGGGATTGCCCGAAGTAAATATGAAAAAATATTTTTAAAGATACTCATTTTCAAGAAGCTAGTCTTGAAAATGTCAAGAGACATAGTGGGTCTCATAAAACTCTTCTAAGAGATTGATTTAAAGCTATTTCCAATTCAAATATGAGTTGATGGTCTTTGCACCATTTTTTGTAAAAGCTTTACAGCAAACTGTTTTGCATATGTTCATCCTTGTATTTTTCTAAATGAGTACAATTTCTTGTTTATATCATATCTGTGCTTTTAGCATTATCCTAATAGATATATTAGGGAGCTAATCTTTGAAGGACACTGAGTTTTAAAGCATTCCAAGACTATTGATTATTTTAACATCAGAAAACTAGTAATGAGATGCAAATCAATCCTTCTGTATTCTTGAATCAAAGTTCTGTTAAATGTTTTCTTCACAATATTAAGAGGAAGAAAAGCAGATGCACAGAATCTAAAGGAAACAATTGCGCAGTATATTGAATTTTTTAAATGATAAGTACAAAAGATTTTGCTCCAAGGAAAGCTAGGTCCATTTTACTGTCAGAAGAATTAGAAATTAAGTACTTTTTTGGCATAAAGGGCTTCACAATTCTTCCCTTGTTTCCTTTATCCAGCTGAATATGTGGACTTGGGCTTTTTGTATTAATTGTTTGTGCCTTTGCTTCTGTTTTTTTATGATATCTGGTAATATTTTAATTTTTTTTGTTGTTGCTGTTTTAAGAAAATTATGAACTTCACAAGTTTAACTTTGAAGTTTCTTGGTAGGTCTTAAGACTTCTGTGCTTTTCTCAACTTGTATTTATACTTAACTCTTTAAGCACAGCTTTCCACCTCATTGGGAGTGTACCTGGACGTCCAAATCAAAACCGATTCCAACAGCATTATGTATTTTAAATATGCCAAGCCTACTACTGTAAAAAGGGTATCACAGTCCTCTTGTTGAGCCAGGCTAATTATCAGTGCTGTGTTAGATGAAAATCCCAGAGCACAATTTGTTTAGAACTGCCTCTGTTTCACAGGTAGGAATAGCTCACCCTCTGTGGCACTTGTGATGACTTGTTGGGATTCTGTTGAAAGAGAGTGTGTTAGTATATGTGTTCATAGGAGCTGGCTAAAGTACTTAGACTAGGAAAGAAATCTCATGTCAGCTCACCTAGAACACTGGCTGCTTATTAAGCAAGAAAGTCTTCAACCAATCAGTCCAGTTAATTAAATGATGAACTATTTTATTAATAGCTAAGAGCGAGCCTCAAGTGTGAAAAAGTAATAAAACAGCAGATGGAGGAATTGCTTGCTCTTTGGGGCGCTTTTTAAAGTTTGTCTGATTTGAATATTTAATCAGAAATTGGAGGTGGCAGTTGCAGATTTGATTAAGAGATGGAAGGAATAGGAGGTAGAAACTTATAAAAAGAAACCGCAGGCCATGGATTGCAGGTTTTTGCTGCAGTGCATGTGCAGTTTCTACATTTCTTAGTAGTATTCTGAAATGAAGCAGTAGTAGAAAATTAGCAAGTAATAAAGAATAAAACAGACCAATGTAAGAATTATGAATACCAGTCTTTACTAGGTATCAATACTGCAGAAGTATATGCATTTGTGTACACAGATGCACATGCTTGTATTACATATGTATGACATAATCTAAGACCCATAGAAGTGTAAATGGCTGACAACAGCTGTTTCATAAAATTATTGACTCCAGTTCTTTTAATCACTTTTGGTGTGTATGAAGTTGCACAGAGTGTTTGGCTGTATGAAATACTGAGCAAAATTAGATATTTGCTTTTACAGCAGAAGTAGACTGTTGAGGTGTTACAGAACCTGCCACCATCTGGTGAAACACTGCAGATTACAAACCGCAGATCAGATGTGGCAAAAAACCCCTCATTATTTCAGTGCTTCTCAGTGTCTCTTCCTTTTCAATATTAGATGGGAGTTTAAATGCACATACATTTATGTTTTTAAATACTGCAAATGAAAATGAATGTGCTTTGAATCTCGTTGGTAATCTGATGATGACAGTGAAAGGAATGCTGTTAACTTCAGTGAACGCTTGGGTCATGCTTTGCATTTACAAACACTGAAACAGAGCTTAAGTCAGTTCATATTTATTGAACTGATTCCTAATACTGTTACTGGTTCATTGAGAAATACAGTCTCACTCAAGATATTTCCCAGGAAACTTTCAATCTTCAATTAGTCTTGTAATTTCATACCACATTTCTACACACACACACAAAAAGCCCAAAGAGCAGATTCTACATTCACAACCACAGACTGTTAAATGTTCGAGTGTATCTCAGTGACATATTATTTACAACATCTAAATTTATGTAGCAATTTTAGTTACATTTAAAGTTTAGAACAAGGAATTTTTTTTTATTATATCATATGAATGCATGCATATGTATGATACTCTAAATGCCTATTCAGTTTCTTAGGAAGCTTAAGACTTTAATGGTGTTGGTGTGAAATGATGTTTAAACACATAGTGTATTATGTATCTGCTGAACGCTATTTGGTAAAATATAATTAACATACAAGTTTTGGTGATTTAGGCTGGAGAAATGTACATCTTAATCCAAGAAACTTAGTAAGGTCCAAAAAGGTATACGTAAAAATGATCAATGGTTGTAACAATTATGTTAGTACATGATAAGCCTCAAGTTATTCCTCTACCTAATTCCTAGAGATCAGTGTGAGTGGTGGTGGAAAAGGAAGTTCACTGCCATTCTCCCATCTGTGCATGTCATACACTTCACTTCTTTTGTGGTCCTTCTTTCAGGCTTTTCTGTTGACTGTGTTAAAGGCAAGATGCATATTTATGGCGACTCCTGATCTGACTTGGTATTTAGTTTCTATGTTTCTGAAGATATTTTTAATATTCAGTGGTTGTTTAAAATAATATGTTAACTGTACCAAGATGTCAGGAGTTCTGGAGGGAGGACTCCATGTGGAGATGCATGCAGACATGACAGCTGGGTCTGCATAGGGAGCAGGTTTGAAAGACACACCTACAGATGATCTGTTCGGTGTGGCTCAACCCTTTACTGGTAGAAGCAGGTTCCACATCACTAATGGTACAAATTCTTTTCAGCTGGTTAGGTGTCTCAACAAAAAAAAATTTCTGGTAGACATTTGTATGAAGGACCTCGAGGGATGCCTTGGCTACAAGGTTAGTTTAGTGGGCAGGGTTGTGTGAGCAACCGAGAGGACCTAGTTGGTACCAACTCTTATTCATATGTGACAGAGTTAGTCATCCTTGCAGTACTTGAAATTATTTTGTATCCAAGGTACATAAAATCCCCAGCATAGCTGAAGTGCAGCTGTCAAACTTAAAAGTTTCTGTTTAAAATGGAATTGAGTAAAATTACTTATGAATATGTCTAAGGAAGACAAGCCCGTGGTGTCTTGTAAGATCCATTTTTTAAATCCATATAACACAGATCAGATTTCAGAATATTGGGCAGCCTTGTCATTGTCACCCATCAGCTATCGTGTGCACTATATTGATATCCATAGCTCCGTTTATTCTGTACTTAAGTGTTACTTTATTTGAAAGATGAGTCTGTGGTGAAGCATCATCTCATGTGCAGCATAGTATATTTCTAGCTCTGAATTCCGTTGAAGTGCTCATGTTTAGATCATGGTGAATTTCTACCCTATGGAAATCTGCACTTGATTAAATTAGCATTTTCTTGACAGCTTTATAACTTTCAGAATCTGTGACTGCTACTTCTGATAAATGCTTGTCTCTTGAGAGAGTGAGATGTACTTTTAGCAAGCTGTATTGTAGATGCTTCTGTGCCAAATGCAACACATGGCATGTGTTCAAACCAGTTTTATCCCAGTCTGAAAAGATCTATTTTACTTACCATTAGATTTAACTCAGCTACCATTGTGATATTCCAGTGGTAATTATGTGTGCAGAGGATGGGCTGATTAGGTATAACAGACCTTTCCTTTTCATTTTGGTGTCCAGCAGGCAATAATGGGTTGTACAAGCATACTGTGATGATAGTGAGCAAAAGAAGTAATGAACAGTGAATAGCCCTGAACAAATGTTACATTTTGAAGTGGAAGTCAGTGATGTGATGACTGGTAACTTCTTGGTTATTGTTGGCCTTTTATTGTACAACTAATAACATTACAAATAACATTTTTCTGTTGATGTGTTCAGAACATGAATTTGGTTAGCAAGCTTACTCTAGGTAAGATAAAAAATTGTAAATTATTATTAAACTTTGTTTCAGGACATTGTTTTAAATCACAGGGCATAAAAAGAGAGGTGCATGCACCCAGGTGATAATTCAAGGTCATGTTGTTCTTGGTAGGTTATAGCCATCAGGGCCCTGGGTTCACCAGAAGGCTCCAATTGTACCAACCAGCTTGTAACCTTCAGGTCTCCCCAAGACACGTTGGTCATCAGCAATCTCCTGGCTCTTGGGGATGCTGCAGGAGGATGTGGTTGCATCCAAGGAGGGCTATAGGCTGGCTAGGGCAACTGGAGCTTGCTGGCACACCTGAACCCCAGTGATGAGATGGGGCCTTTGGACTTGATCCAGACAGCACAGAATTCAGGGCAAAGGTTGACTTCAGTGGACTTTGAGGCAGGTTTTAAGGCAGTTACATGTGCCTGTGCTTTCTCACTTAGCCCTTTTAAAGAATACGTGAACAAGGAAACTACCCATCCCTTTATTAACTTTATTAACTTCAATGCCCAGCATTTCTGTTGGGCAGCATGCCTTGTTTTCCTCTATCTGCAAACAGATGTGCATATTGCCACTTTTTACATTTAGTTTATGGTTAAAGTTAATTTCATTGGTTCACAGAATTGTGTTTGTGTTTGTTTACATTTGTATGAAGTCCTAGGTCAGGCTGTTAATAAATGATCAATCCTTTCTCTCTTCTTAAAGGAAGCAGTCTCCTCTAAAAGATTGCTTGCAATACTAGAAATTAGATCTTCAGATTAATTAAGTGCTGCCATTCTGGTGGTGGTTTTTTGTTTTGGGTTTTTTTTTTTTTTGTGTTACATGTTTTCTTGTATTCTGAATTTGTAAAAATGGTAAAAAAGCATATTACAATCTGCTGGCTATTTTCATAGTGTCTGAAGAACATCCTAAGAGGAGGCTTATGTATGTTTTCAAAAAATAATGGGAAGAATTAATTGATGGAAATTTCATATTGAGTTAGTGACCCAAAAAACAATCTGTCATCAGATTTCCTCCCTTGCTAAAAATTGGACAAAGAATTGTTAAAGGAATTTACAGGGACTACAAGAAATTATGTACTATATTTGTAATATCATATGGTCACATTTATTAGCCTTGCTTATAAAAGGTCTGC
>NW_010311373.1:0-70809 GCF_000700745.2 Antrostomus carolinensis | reverse complement strand
TTTTACAGACCTTATCTGGTAGGCTGCTTCCCTTCCCTATCCTCAAATGTTTAGACCAGCTCCCTTCCAGTTAGTTGTACAACATGTGCTGGCCCAGCCCCAGCAATTATGGGCAGGGAAGGAAGTTATGCTAGAGAGTGTGCTGGTGAATCCAAAGTTTTTTCTAAGGGAGTTTACCAAATGGAGTACGTAAGACCAGGACAGCTTCTGCCAGCCATCAGTGGACAGCTATCTGTTGAACCCCAATATTGACCAGCACACCCATGTCTCTGCTGGGCCTACATTAGGCTGAACTATGGCTTTATATTGATTTCAACTGAGCTGTACTGTTTTTTAGCAGCAGAGGCCTCTATATGTTTATGGCTGTGCTTGCCTGCTTGCAGAACTTTGGTATTTTGGGGCTTAATTGTTCTGTAGTAAATCTTGAGGTCGGGGTGGAGAAGTCTGGAAACAACCAGCCAGTTGTGGTTTTCCTTCCTGAGGGTGAAAAAAAAGCACAGACATACTGCAGAGAGCCCTCAAGTCTTTATCTTCCACAGGATATATCTGTCCTATACCGTGCTTATAGAGTAATTCCTCTGTGGCCTGTAGGAAGCCATTCTACTGCTCCATGCTCTTGTGGAGAGTGAATAGTCCAGAAGGTGGTTTAAACTCTAGAGATAAGAAATTTTCCTGGTTTCATGAGCTATCTATGGTATTACCACATACTGCCTGGTAATATTGCTCCTCTCAGGCACAAGGGTTTAGAGAGGATAAACTTAACCAGGAATGAGACAACTTTGTCTGTAACATTTGTATAAGGCACCTACGTATCTAAATACCCCTGCGACAGGACCCCATGAACTTCAATGCCCTGTGCTCATACTGCATGTGCCCTGGGCAAAGCTATGGAGCCTGCACCACAGAGCTCTCACCTCGCTGCCCAATTGTAAAGGAAAGGCTTTTTAAGCTTATAAAATAAACCTGTTGTCTACAGACACAATTCTGACTATAACATTTACTCCAATTCAGAAATGAAACTCGCAAAAATAAAGAGTAGATAATTAAATGAAGAAGACCCATTTTAAATGGGTTCTGTCAAAAAGACAGAAGGAAACACAATCAGCCTTTCAGAAGAAACTTCGTTAAGTCTACCCTAGCAGCTCTTTAAACCAAATTCAGAAGTGAGCAAACACTAAAAACAGAAGACTAACTTGTTTTTAAATAGGAACTGCAAGACTGAACAGAGACTGAGATCTCCTAGATGTTTTAGGATTTTTCAGGAAGCTCAAACTACATTTCTAGGGGGATTTCTCTGCACCTATGTATTCGTGTATGTTTTGGCAAAGTCTTTATTCCGTGATCGTGTCTTACGGTTTGCCAGAGACTTCCTAAATTGCAACTGGACACGTTACTTGCAGTGTACGAGGAATGTGGACTAAGCACAGCACCATCAAAGCAAGAAGGAGGTGTGGATCCTGAACGAGCTTCAGTGTGGTCTTTTCTTTTCACAGTAATCTTTTCTGTTGGACTAACCACTGAATGGACAAGTTGGAAATTATTTTAAGCACATCCTTATAATTGTCACAGATCTCAGTATGTTTCAAATACTTGTAATAGTGACAGATAGCAGTTCAGGTGCCTTGTCATAAGTGTGGAAACATTTTTGTAAATATAGAAGCTGTTTTTAAACAAAACAAAATACAACTTGAAATGAAATACTACGGAAATATGCAATTGAAATATCTGCCAGATCCAGATCTTTCTGACTGGCCCTCCCTTGTGTAATGTATGCTACTTCACAGAGCATATTATCCCAGACATTTAAAGATTACTTTCAATGTCAAGTGTTGCATCTGTCAGTGTTGAGAACACTTTGCCAGTGACCTGAGCAGACCCTATTTAGCCTTGCAGTTGCCCAAAAAATGGGTAGTGAGAGGGTCAGGACTTTAGGAGGAGATTACAGTGTGAGATCCTGACGCAGATGCTTGTATCTTAAGTGGTAGTAGCTCTAAAGAGCCTATATCTACTCATATCTGTTTTTCAGAAAAAAAACCTATTATGTAAAATTAATGCATAAGATTGTGGAAAACCAGGAGAGGTTATGGGGAAATATTGCTCCTTACTCTATTAGTCAAATTGTGAAACTCCTCTTGGAGTCTTCAGATATAAAATGTAATGTCTCATTATTCCCAGTATTAACGTGTGATCAACATATACGGAATGGGAGGCTGCACTGTCCTGGGGCAGGATGTTGTAGGCAATCATGCTTTTGTCACTGGAGTTTCCCAGTTGAGCTGTGGTGCTGCTCACTGGGAGGACTGGTGTACCCTGCTCTCTCGATGGCTGTTCTGCTGATCAGTCTCAGTGTTGCAAGCTGACTCATTCAAGGAACACTCTCCTTTAAGTAGTCAAAATCATTTGGGCTTCTAATAGGACAAAAGAAGATACTGGCGGAGGATGTATACGTGGCTTTTACTTGTTTATTTAACTGTGGCTTTGTAAAGAGAACCCTATGTAGAAAATGCATACAGGGTTGTTGGTTTTTGTTTTTTTTTTTCTTTAATCTTATGGTGTATTCAAGGCATCGCTTTCCTCTTTGTGCCTTTGATCTCTCATTTTCTGTGTGAAATTATTAGCAGTACTTATGATGCTTCTGTTCTTTATGCATGTCCTCACTGATGTTTTTTCTCTCTAAAATGCTGGATCTTTTCTCCAAGATTCTGTGCAGCTACTGTGAACATTAGTAGAAGTTAATAGAAGAAAAATAGGCTTCACAAGAGTAGGGATGACCCTGTGAGTGGGGAAAAGTGTCCGTTAAGAATAGGAACTGTGGCTGTGCTGTCATGCTAGTGGACACTATCAGTGTGTGAATGCATTGTCCTACAACACTTAGTCAGTTATTGCTGTCCTTTAAGGTGCTATTATTTAAAACATAACTGGTGGTGAATTTAAGAATTTAGTGTTCTTCTCAAAAGCAATTGCTGGCATTAAAGCAGGAAAGATCAGTAAAGGTTATTTCCTGAAAGAATAGCAAATGGTGTTAACTGTGATGAAATGTAACTTGGTGATGTCCTTTGTAAAAGTGTGAATTTCTCTCTCTTTGCTTAGATTGTTCTCATTAAATAAGCTGCTAATGTGAATTGGACAGGAAATAATCAGCACATAGTAAGGAAAGCATCAAGACTTATTGAACTAAGAGGTAACTAATGGCCTATTTGCCATGGTCAGTATTTCACTTTTTCTGTTCCTCAGAATAATAAATCTTGATATTGACCAAAACTCTGCCATACCACGTGCACAGTTATCGTTCTGCTGTAAGAGTGCTCATCTCCATTAAATGCAGAACGGTCAAAATGAGGAGGTTCTGGCTCTCTCCCTTCCTTACTTACTTTCTAAAGAGGAACTACGCTGAGAGAACTAGGAAAATACTTCCATTAATATCTGACCAGTAAACTGAGCTTTGAGTATTTTATCTGCATTCATCAGAGATGAATGGTGGTCTTCAGTGAACCCTGCTGAAACCAGCTGTGATGCATTCATTTCCATGTGCAATTTTATTAGAGTAACAGTTGTTTCAGAAATCAATGCTACAGTCTTTCATAAGAGAAACATGGAAAACCATAGCTGGAGAGTTTGCTGTTACTGTCTAAGCATGAACTCTGATTTTTAACGTGCACAGCTAAAGCAAGATGTATACTGCTGTGTGTTTTCTCAAATAAACAGGAAATACCACCTGTATATTTTGATTGTTTGTATTCTGATGATACTAGGTCATGAGTCTTCATGTCCATGAGCTGGGCACTGTACATGTGTGCACTAGACACTTGTCTGAAGGAGCTGTATCAAAATGTGCACTTATTAGGAGGATGTCAAAGAGAATGCTTTTAATCTTTCTTTAGCTATTCTGCATTGTGAAGTAACAAATACAAAATAACTACCTTTTGTTTTTATTGAGAGAATGAAGAAATAAGTTTTCAAGTTGGTGTTCCTGAGAACAGGATGTATTTTCCTAACTATAAGCTAGCATGAATGAGGAATTCACAATCACATGTTTGTGTTGCATATTTAACATTAGCAGTCCTCTAAGGAGAGCCAGCCTTGCCAGAGGCAGTCCAAGTAGTCTGTATCATTTTTACTAAGCCGTATTGCTGGGGAACACAGCTCTGATTGAGAGTCTTGTCATTTACTTAGTTTGTCTATTGGCAAGTTTCTAAATAATCTGCTAAGAAAACCTCAGATAGCAATTTAGTTTCTACTTAGACACAGACATGATTTCCTTATTGAATACCATTAATACTGTTTTCTCTCTCTTCTTGCCACCTTTTCTTGTGTGCAACACTTGCAGCTTATTCCAAGTACTGTCATAGTCAATCCTGGTATCCAGTCTATAGTGAAATGGTTGACTGAATTTTTAAATGTTGGACATGGTTATGGTGCAATTGCCTTTTTTTCTTTTTTTTGGCAAGGTTCTTTCTGGAAGTTGATTGTTTTTCACGACTTAAATACATTAAAGCAAATCTCTGATTTTTGAATGCTCTGAATTTTTTCTTTACTGTTTTTGTGTGGATAGGCCATTAGCAGATGAACAGCTTTGAGAAGCTTAAATATTAGAGGTGCAAAGAACCAACTTTCCCTCAACTTTCATTCTTTCATGAAGTTTTTCCCTACCACAGTATAAAATAACTATAACAGATGCTAGATGAAATCTTCAGAGCTTCAGATACATTTGTTCCAGTACGACATCAAAGTATTTTTACTTTGCGCTGCTGCAATCACAGCTCTGGCTATCTGTGCTGAAATGAGGGAGCACGAAGAGATGCTTTTGCTGGAGAGGGGGTGGGCCTCACTTCTTTAAACATGTACTCTGCTTTTTGTTGCATTTCCTATCAATGTGAACACAGGGACATTTGTAGAAAATCTCTGGAATGACAACAACCAGTGCACTGTTTCATAAAACTGAAAGTGTGCTTAAGTGCAGTAAAAAGTTTATAATTTAGCTGATTTCTAGGCATTGAAATAGGAAACGGTATTTCAAGCTCTTTAGACATGAAAACATGTGAAATGCCTATATTTTAAACATGCAAAAGAAAGCTGGAGTATTTGGGTAGCAGCTGTGATACAAGCTCAGGAACTGGACTGGAGAATACACAGAAGGTTGGAGTCTACTGTTGCCTTGGGATTCTTGAATAGTTGTAGTACTACGTTGAATTTCTAATCTTGATTTCATATGTAACTGAACTCATACAGGAGAAAAAAAAGGGGAAAAAAGTACGTGAACAGCAAGGATACTGCAGGGAGAAACAAAGCAAGCAGGGAAGCTCTGAATAACCTTGTAGTGTGTAGAGGCAAAAAAAACAGCTTGGCACAAACATTATTGCAATAGTCCAAGCATGAAATAATCAAGGAATGAATCAGAATTCCAGTTGCAGGATATAAGTGGAGTCTTTGTATGAAAGGGCTGAGAAAAGCCAGTACTGCAGTTGATGCAGTAGATGTAGAATTATTTCTATTATTTTTGCCATGTCAGATGGCTGCTTTGTGTCATTCCAGTCGCTGTTCAGCAGATAATAAACTTTTCAGTATCTCTGCCCCAGGAATTGCCCCATCTCTCTCTTTTTCCCAGAAAGTGTCTCCATCTTGCAGAATGTGGCATTGAAGACTTGCAGATTTTAATCATTATGATCCTTGAAAAAGCGGCCCCTGCCTGCAGGAGAAGTACATCTGTCCTGCTGGGTTCCCTTGGGAAGGGAAGATGAGCAGAAGCAGGGCTGTGGTGGGCTGCTAGGAGGGCTTTCCCACACAGCACCTTCTCAGTGGTCAGTGGGGCAGTGTCTGCCGTAGGTAGGTAGAGGTGCCATGCACTTGTTCTGTGTTGAATGTCGCATGCTATTAGAGAAAGGTAGAATAAAAAGTGTTATCTATGTATGTTTTGAGGTGTCCTTTGGTACTGCAGTATGAGTGCTTAGAAATTGAGGGAGTTCTAATTCTTGTAGTATCTCAGGTAGGTGTTTGCGTGGTGGGAACTGAAGGACAGGGCAGTTTAAGTAACTTCTCTGATCTACCCCATGCAGCGTGCAGCAGAGTTGGAAATTCAGCCTGGAGTCCCAGTGCTGTGCACTGTTTCCTAGGCCACACATTCAACCTTACCAAATGCTAATTGAAGAGATTTTAGTTGTCTTGGAGACTGCCTGTTCCTGGGGGAGACCATGTCAGTAGCCCAGGTGTTGAGAAGCTCCTGAGCTAACAGGAGGCTTTCCTGGAGGTGATCCAGCTATGGGGCTGGGAATTCTTCCTTCAGCAGAACCGAACTTCTCCCTGTGCTAGCTGCTTTGTTGAAGCTCTCAGTCTGTTTGGTGCTCTCAGTTTTTTCCAGTGGGGTTGGGACAATGTTGGGCTTGAGTAAGAAGACATTCTTTTCCTATTGAATACACTGAACATCTTGCTCTAAATTACAAAGTTTTTTATTGAAGTCTGCATATGCCCAAAGAGTTGGATGGACATACTTTTAACCATCAAATTAAATAAATATGAAATCCTGCAATGGAGTGCAGAGCTGTGCATATAAATTACATCTTTAAACAGCACTTGAATGATTTTCTGGAAATGTTTTTGACTCTCCTCTGAACCTCTTAAGGGTCATCTCTGTAGCCTTCCTATCTGTGGGAGGCTATTGGCACTGGAATGATTTATTGAAGAGGTATGTTGCTCTGCGGTATAAAAGTAATGTCAAGCCTCACTCAGAACCTGAGTATCAAGCTTCTGCTTTTGTAGAGCTGGGAAAGCAATTGGGTTTAATTCAGTTGAACCATAAATGAGTGTTTCCTGAGTGTGTGTTCCTACTCACTCCCATCTCTTAACACTGCCCATTTATGAGGTGAGTGGGACTTTGGGCTGATAATGTTTTCAGAACCATTAGTGAGATAACTGAATTAGGAGCCCTATGTCCCTGTTGCAGAGATGAAGATTGCAACTTGAGCTGACATAGTAAGGACTGGTGGGCATTGCTGACTCAAGAGTCCTTGTGGTTGAACCCTCAGGAAGATGCAATACCTGTGACATATAACTGCTTTAAAAATTCTTAAGTGGACTGGCTCAACCAGGAAGCAAATCTTCCCCCAAAGGAGTCTTCGCTGCCATTAGTATTTGGCCTTCTGTCTTGCTCCTTCTCAAAGAAAATCCTGCCTGTTGTCTTCTGAACAGTACTGCTGAGTTTCACCTAAGCCGGTCTGTCCTACCTGTGGCTGAAGTAAACCCTTCCTCCCCTATATTTCTCTGAGTGCAGTCTTACTTCATGCATGTTTGCTCCATGCTGCTGTAGGATTACAGCTTTGTGGGCATGTGTGCAGATACACATCTATCCTAGCATAGCTGCTACAAGGTGAGGTCATGTTGTGATCAGAGTTGTAAAGACCAGAAGGGCACAGAGAGGCTGGGTGCTGTGTCTCAGACTGTCCAAGTATGGCTGAGCAAAAGGCTGAACTGAGGTCTGTGAAGCTGGCCCATACTACTTTTCTTACCTTGCTGTAATTAGAGCATTCAGGCCAATATCTAAGTTGTCCAGCTGCCAGAAAGCTCGGGAGGAGCTGTTTCACATGGGGTTCTTTATTTCTGACTCACTTCCGAGACTTTCTCAACTGTCTTACTTTATAAATTGCCTCGGAAACGAACAAAAGAGGAAATGTCCCTGGAATTGAATGCCTGATGGTGATCAGTATTGGCATGTGGGCTGCAGTTTCTGTTGCTTTTCCTATGTAGAATAGTAAAACAAATGTCTCCTGCCTGCTTCCAGACTTGCCCATAATACACTCACAGGTAGAGCTGAGGTGATGAAGGTCCCTTAAATGCTGACCACATGCTTTTGCACTGTGCTGGATCAGGACCTCACAGGACTCCTTTGCTGTATTTCACATCATCTCATCCTTGAAAACTGGAGTCAGTCCCATGTGCCGAGCTCCTGTATGAACAAGCTAGTAAGTGGCTGTACTCAGAATGAAAAATTGAATGCTATGTGATTTGCTTTGCGTTTGTGTGAATATATTTCTCAAGTACAGAAATAAGATTTACCCTGAGGTAACGATGGCAGTGAAGTCATGGAGAGTTTAGATCACTTCACGTTCAGTTTTACATGCTGTCTTTTGCTCCCAGGATGTGGTAGTGTATCTCAGGCTGCTGCTGAAGCCTTCTGGCCCCTTGGGGTATGAAAAGCCATTTTACATGCCAGATCCTAGTCTACTCCTAACCAGAGGTGACGTGAACTTTTCAGATACATTCCAACTCAGAAGCTCCTGTGGCTCTTCAGATCATGGTTTTAATTTATATTTCTGTTGCTGGAGACTTGACATCAAGACGCTTATCTGCATGATACAGTATTATCATATGCTGATCTCTGAGGGAGGGGATTTACTATGTGAAGATAAGTTTGCAGGGAGAATTGGATGTGACTTTTGTAAAGAAGGGTTCAGTGTATGTAGTTCAGTTACTGTTTATATTGCACAAGGGCTCCCCAGATGTCTGCTGGACTTAATTGTTCTCAGTGCAAACACCGAAAAGTTACCTCTACCTTAAATTTGTACAGGCCATCTGAAAGATGCCTTGGTGTTAAATGCATGAATGGCTTGAAGCAGGGTGTAATGAGGTGAGAACTATGAGCTGGAGAAAGTATTAAGAGCCATCCCTTTCTCTGCTGTTAAAATAACTAGAACTGTGTAGCTCTGAGCAGCTAAGTGCTTCATATTCCTGTGAAAAGTCTCCAGTGATGAAGAAGCTTTGAGCTTCTTTCGTGGCCTTCAGTAGTGTTCCCTACTGCTGTTGTCCATGTTGATGCTTGTGCTTCACAAAACCAGTAGCCATGCTGTACTTGTAGGGTCACCTACTTCTCTCACATTTGGTCAGAGTTAACCAGTAGGTTTGAAAGTGTTGGGGGAGGAAAGGGAATGTGGTATAAGAGATGCAGTGGAAGACTCAAATGCCTTAGGAAATGAGGCTAATCCATTGTGGGCCCTTATTCAGAATTTCAAACTCTCATGAGTAGCTTTTCAGAGTATGTGCCAGGTAGGTTCTGCTTCTGTAAAGAAGTCCCATCAATTTCAGCAGATGGATTCTTAAGACTGGAGAAGGTCTGGGTAGTTGAAGTGATCAAAATATTAGTGACAATTCTGTCCTGTTGTGCTAAGTGAGGTGTAACTGTTAAGAGGAAACAGTCCAAGTCTCTGCAGCCTTTCTATTTGAGGCCATCCATGGCCTTGATTGTACGTGCCAATGAAGGAGGTCTACACAGAAGCCCTTGGATGAACACATGGTAGACAACCATCTGTTTGGCATTAACAGAAGACCTTAAATTAGGGAAGGTGCTTGTGGTGTGGTGCTTGGACACATGATTCAACATTGCATCTTAATGGTTTCTGTATGAACTGGAGTGCAGAGAATGGTAAACATTTTCAGCTTCTTTCCCCAAAGTACTATTGGAAACTGTAATAAAAAGTAACTGCTGGGAAAGTAGTTTTGCTGAGTTATGCTATTTTTGAAAATGCATAATACTCCATAGGCTTTTAAGTGATACTGGGCATATTTAACATACTTTGATGTTAATTTCCTGGCATGTGGACATCTCAACTTATTAAAATAAATAAGTACTTTCAAATTTAATGAAATGATGGAGGAAATGGCCTTTTTTCACATTCACGTCCGCTTCGCTGGATAATTTAATGTTTTAAAATGTAAGTTCATATTAAAGTTTAAAATTCAAGTATTGGTTTTTGAAATTCTGTAATAAAAAGGTTTTGCCGTAAGAGAGATGTGTGAATTAGTGTGCATGATAACACGATTATCAAAGTCTAGCTGGTGATTTCTTCTGTACAAAACTGTTAGCTGTAAATCCTCCCACTAGAACCTACAGCGATGATCTGGTGGTAGGATCTCCTGGTACCAGTAACTTTTCCTTTCCTGGGGCATTCCTCTGTAGCCTGTCAGACTCACCAATTGCCCATATTCCAGAGTGAAGGTACATCTGTGGAAAAGGTCTCCTACATTGTTCACCTTTTCTTATTCCCCCCCCCGCCTCATTTTACTGTCTCTTGGAGCTTGCACTGTAAACTCCTTGGGACAGAGATGGTCATTTTTTTTATGTCGGATAGCAGCAAGGTCTTTATATCTTCTTTTATACTAGATTTGTATGTTTGCTTCCAAGGTCTTTGCATCTAGTGGGAAGGATTTCTTTATAGCCTTAGGTGTTACTGTGCTATTAGTAAGTATAGGAAATGCACTTTGGTCCTCTCTCTTGTGCTGAAGGAGGGTAAGAATTCTCTGAAGGATAAGTAATGCTCAATTTAATTGACTGGATATAAATATTTGAGTCCTAAATATTTAATGGAAATCATTGTGTTTGAATGTAGGGATGTGCAGATGATGGAAGTTTGCTCTGTGTCTTGCATTTCTTGAGAGACTGCTTACGTGCTGTATTGAAGCCAAGAATGGCTTTATTTCATTTCAAGGCAGACTGGAAACTGAAGAACTTATTTTCAGGGAGAAAAATGGCAAGGGACCCAAATGAAAAACCTACTCAGCTGAAGCAGAGGTGACAAAGTTCACTGTGATTATATTGATTTTAAATTACTGTGTAGAGCTGGGACTAGCCTATGTCTAGTCCTCTTCATGATGAGAAGAAGAAAGAAAGAAAGCATGAAAACCCCTCTCTCCTCTGCTTCCAAATATTTTGTTACCGGTGTGATATGCAAGAGCCTCCCTCCTGATGTTCTTGACATGCAAAGGCAAGGGTGTTCTGGCATCCTCATTGGAGCTGAAAGGGGATAAGAGGCACAGTGAGACTGAAACACGTTTTTATCTCGGCAGCCTACCCCTGCGCACAGGCTGCCTGAACCAGAGAAGCATGCAGTGCCCTGTTCCGTGTGTGACAGATGCCCCCAGTCTGTGTGTGCCCCCAGCTCTACGAGAGATGACATTAATAGCAAACAGAGCGTGTCTGAGTTTGATGCATTTTTGGTGAAAAGTACTACACTAGCCTACACCACAAATTATAACTAAGCTAGAATTAATAGCAATTAACAGCACCGATACTCATTTACTAGAAGTTTTACAGAAAAGTCATTACTGTTTAACTTTATGTAATTTGCATTTGTTTCACTGTCAATGAGAAAATTATTCAGTCAATAAGAGTTAATGTTTTATTTTAGACCAGTCTTATCTATTTTAGTATCTAGTGTGCCTTTTGGGAACAAGAAGTAAGAGCAAATAAAGCTAATTGCGATAGAAATTTGATACTGTAATGAAACTCTTAGTTGCTGCATGACTGAAAGAGCACAGAAAAATGTCTTATACCTGCACTAAATCTAGCAAAGTTGTGATGGGAGGTGTTGTGTCTCCTTGTTTGGTGTGATGGAGAGAATGCCTGAGGCACTTGGGTAGGGAAGATGACTATTTCTGTTTCTTCCCCATGGTTTTTCAGCAATCTGACATAGTGTGCATGCCTGGGCCCATGCCAAGCAGAGATGCAGCCTCCAAGTGAGACTTTATTACTATAGTCCTAGATGATTAATTTTGTACCAAATTGTATGGGCTTGATTTGCCCAGAACACAGCAATAATGCTGTTTTAAAGATCTTCAGTGCATCCATTACTTCTGTTTCCAGTGTACTTCTTCACAAGGAAAATATTTGTTTCTTACCATCAAGTCTTCAGGTAGAATCTGGGCCATGAAAATCACACTGAGCTCACAGTGGCTTGTGCATTTGTTATGTTTAACTTTGACTTCATTGAGGGAATGTCTAAGATATCCTTACCTCGTAGCACTTCTGTAAGGCAAGAGATTACTCCCTCTCTCCATTGTTTTAAGGGGGAAAAGAAAGCCCTTATGTCTTGAGCCATCCAGAAGGCTGAGAAAGCTGAGATTAGAATTGAAATCTGGGTTTGTTGATGTGCTTCATCCCTTTCAAGACACGGGCTACTTCTGTGTGTGGTAGCACACTTGTCTCATTCACCCAGGGTGGCAGGTGCTGTGTGTATTTTCTAATCAGCAAGGCTCCAGCTAGCTGGAGCTGTTACTCTCCCAGTGCAGTATTTATGGAACCTGCAGAGCAGGCGGGAGGATGGTACCTTCCTGTTCGTGTGGGATCTGTGGAGGTGGGAAGAGTTGGGGTGGTTCTGCAGGCAGGGCAGCACTGCTTTTGCATTCACAACTCATTCAGGCTTTTTATAAGATATTGAAATAACTTTGGGATGTGTTTGTTGATATTTTTTTTTTCTTTTCTTTTTAATTTTAAGCTCGAAAATACTTCGTAGCTCCCTTGTAGAAGTGCAGGTTAGAATAATCTATCCATCTTTTGCAAATGACTGAATTTTAATACCTTTATCTAAAAGCATTTTTGAGGTTCTGCTTGGCTCTTAGAAACCCTCTGTTAAATCACTCTTGAGGTTTTATATAGTTCAGGTCTTTAAAAAAATATAAATAAAAAAAATCCAATCTTCCTGTTGTCCCTGGAAAAGCCTTGTACCCTTATCAACATCCTCTGGCTTGTCTGGGGAAAGCAAATACACCCCCTCAGGCCAATGGCTGTATACAGGCACAGTCTCGTATTATTTCTGTAGGATCATGACTTCTGTTACCCCTTTCAGTGGAGTGTTTGTGTGAATAAATAACGATCATGTGCTATTGTCTGAATTTTCCCATACTGGGAGAGCAGTGATGGTGTGAAGCAGGGAGCACCCATTCAGACACTTGGGAAAAGAAGTATGTTTGCTATGTCTGGAAAAAAAAAAAAAAAAAAAAAAAAAAGCAGGTTTGGAATCCTTTCTGTGTCCAACACATGCAGTCCAAGTGTCCCTGGTGTAGCCTCGTCAGAGGTTTCACATCTGGGGGAGAGACAGGTCAGACTTTATATGATCCTCCTGGGCCTTACTAATGGCTTTTGAGATGAGGGTGTTCAGCAGCATCAGCTGAGGTGGCCTGTGTTTCCCAACACCTGGCAATTCTGCTTTCTGCTTCTTTTCAGCTTAGGTCAGACTTCAACTAGAGGTGATAATCTTGGGTCTCATTATCTGTTCTCGTCAACCCTCAATTTCCTTGCCTCTGCACATCCTTCTTGCTTGAATATCCATAACAAGGCAGAGATCTCCAGCCAGCTACACTGTTCAGTCTTTCTTGCAAACACTTTTTTAAATAATTGTGCCCTTTCTCCCCAAGACTCGCTTTCACAAAAGGATATATTGCTGACTTTTTAGACACTAGATCCCATTATCTTGATGCGAAGATGTTGTCTTCCTAAATGAAGGGCAAATTATTTTTAATCAATGAAACTATAAATGCCATTCTTCTATGGTTTTAAACCAAAGTACTGGAAACAATCTGACAGTGTCCTACCAGCCAGTGCCTCTGAGAGATATTTCTCAAGTGAACTAAGTTCCTGGAGGCTGACAGGGAAAGCTTACTACTTAAACACAATCAGTTCCAAAAAAGTCAGGTTTTGGCTCCCTGGAAGCCTATATTTTTTGCCGCCACCTGTCCTGACTGTTTCCTGGTGTGATTTAAACCTGTGCAGTCTGCCAATGTATGCTGATAGAGATTGTTTTACGGTAGGCTGGGCTGTGGGACCGTGTCAAGATGTGCTTGCCGAGTATTTCACTCCTTCCACTCTGTGCAGGTGGGCAAAAACCCAAAATCCTGAGCTGAAACTCCGCGTGGTTCATATGAAGCTGTTTGGCTGTAGACTTAAACGGCACACAGATTGAACTGTCAGAAACTGGGTCCAGCTTCACTTACAAAAAGGACAGATAAAGGAAGAAGCATCTCCCGCAGGCAGCTTCTGTAAGCGGAACTTTATTACCTACAGACCTCCAGGACAAGAAAAGGGTTTCTTTTTTTAAAAGATAACGGTTACCTTTAAAATAGTGAAAGGAGGATTCAGGAAAAGATTACTGTTAGATTAATTAGTGTTGGTAGAATTGACACAGGTATGATGTAACATTGCCACAGTGGATGGAAGTCACCTGACAGACAGCCAGTGAAAGCATGTTTGTTTAGTGTTGTGCTCACCTTATCTCATTCCTTGTTGTACTGGTGACTCATGAACAAACCTGTATGAATGTGAAATCAGGTTTTCTTTTATAATGCTCTGATAAAGAACTAAATGTTGAAGTTTTTACATAGGAAGAGCATTATAAATTAATTTAAATGAAGTTCCTCTTTTGATACTCAGTTTCTTTCCTAATATACAGTGATCACTGTTGGGTTTTTTTGATGGAGTATGGATATTAAATCAAAGCCAATTGACGGAAAGGAGGAATATGTATTCCACAGCACTAAAATAGATTGAGAGTTTTGTCTTCAAAGGCTTAAGAAGGTGCTTTCAAGACCTCACAGTGTAAATAAATTCTGCAGACATAAAGCTTTTTTGCTTGTTTAATCGAAAATGATACCAGTATCTCCTACAGAAATT
Organism: Antrostomus carolinensis; assembly: GCF_000700745.2. Classification (NCBI taxonomy): domain Eukaryota; kingdom Metazoa; phylum Chordata; class Aves; order Caprimulgiformes; family Caprimulgidae; genus Antrostomus; species Antrostomus carolinensis. The sequence continues at coordinate 56,381 of NW_010311373.1, read as the reverse complement.
GATAATACAGAGAAAGTGTAGGACTTCATTTTCAGGGAGATGAATTTGGTTGAATAAATGCACCTGGAAGGGAGAATTTAGGAGAAATCTTAATAGAAATCTCCAATTAGTTGAATGGCTGGTTATCTGTGACAAGACATAATATTTACTAGACACTGGAAGCTGCAGGAGTACTTACAAAGAAAAAGGTAAAATAAGATTAAAGTTTGTGTACTGTGTGTTGTAAAATGTGGGCAATCTTTGCAAGGCTTTATAGCTTAAATAAGTTTTTGAGAAAGTATAGCGAGAGAAGTGTATTAGTGGAGTATAGTATTATGAAAATGACAGTGTTTGGGTACCTTGTTAAAATCTCTGTCCAACAGCCATTTATTATGTTTGACTCTAATTTGATAAGCAAGACCAGCAGAATTGAGATCTTACGTTTTTGTTAGTAAAGGCAGCTCTATGAAAATAAGGAGGAAGAAAATCTCTTTCATTGCATAAATAAAAACAAATTGAAACAAACTGAAAGCTACATGGTAAATGGTATGAAGTGTGACCACTAAACTCCTTTCATCAGATACTTCAAGTTTAAGAAAAAATAATAGTGAAATCCCATGGGAAGTAACTTTATGAAAATTATAAATTCTATTGTTAGTCCTAGAGATGGCTTGAATCTTGCATTAAGTCATAGGTATGAGGTTCATGCGAAGTGACATTAGTTCATTTATAACTGCAGAGGGAATTTTATGATGTAAAATGTCTATATATGGCTGAAAATGTGAAAGAAAAAAAAAAAGAATAGCTCTTGAAACTGAGTGCTACATGTGAAATATGGTTCTTTATCCATCACTGACAGTTTTCCAGGTAATCTGCAAAACATCTGTCAGTCCTAAAGCAGTGGCGTTTCCTCCCGTTCACATTGCAGGCAAGGTTAATGTGGGGTTTCTTCACCTCTTCTGAAGCCAATTAATATATAGAAACACACACCTGGGTGCAGCATTTTGCATCTTGGGTTTTGTTTTTCAATAGGAGGTGGAGACCTCTGATTATTTATGTTCTACAGTCTTGATAATAATAATGTTTTAATTGATTAAAATAGTGGACATCCAGACTTTTGAAGTACTATGCCATAGCTGGGAACTGAAGCAGTGAAGGAGTGTTTAACACAAGTAAATGAAATACTCTAAGGCTAGAGGCATGAGATAAAGGACCACTGGAGCAAAACTGGGGGATGGAAGTAAACCAGAGTTGCACCTTCTTTTACTCTATTGGGTTTTTTTCGCTGCTGAATTGTGAATGTTCTTACTTCACATAGCAGTTGGGAAATGTCCTGGGAGATGATCCTCTAAAGGTCTCAAGTGCATGCTGTCTATAGCATTGCATCTGCTGTAGAAACCCAGAGAGGGAGGGAAAAGGGATGAGGTCGTTTCGTGGGGTTTTGTTGTTGGTGTTTTTTTGGTTGGTTGGTTGGGTTTTGGTGGGGTTTGTTTGTTTGTTTGTTTTTTTTCCTTGTCTGGAAGAGTCAGAGAAGAAAATAAGAGGCCACTGGCTTGGTGGCCAATGACTAATGATCACCTGTTACTCCTACAAGAGTTGAACAACAGGGTAGCATTCCCTGTGCTCCTCCTGCTACTCTTGCCCTTAATCTGCAATGTTTGTGATGAAAAATGCACCAGTCTGGCATGAATGAACATTGATATAGATCTGTCTAAGCTCCTTTCTCACTTCAAACTCAGTGATGGTTAAGACAGGATTTTAAAGAAGCAAGAAAATTCAGCTCAGAAGTCTTGAAATCAAAGCAGTTCAGTAAAACTAAGGTATTCTCAAACCTTTGTGCCAATTAACACTGGGCTGTGATGGCAGAGTCTCCTTTACCTCATAAAAATTCTAACTTGTGCTTATTTGGGTGGGTGGATTTAAGTAGGGGGAACCTATAAGACTTCCTTTTCATTAGCTTTCCCCAGGCGTTACGTCAGATCAAGCAATGCTTGACAGTTGGATTTTTATCACTTCAAAGAAGAAAATATTTAGCATGATACAGAGATTAGATGCCCATGCTGATGCTGTTAACTGTGCTGAGGACACCTTTTTTTTCCAGCCAAATACATGTCTCATGGGAGGTGTTTCTTGCTATGGAACAGAAGCATTTAAATTTGGAAAAATTTGTATGGATTTTGGTTCAAATCCTATTTCTATGGAATAAATTCCTGAGCTCAATTTTTTCAGTCACTTAAGCAATAATGAAATTTAATTCATATCAATAATTCTGTAAAACTATTCATGTGAATTACACTGCATATATGCTCTTAATAGAGTCAGGGCACTGGCATCCAACTGTGCATGAAATAAATAAGAATACTACCGTAATCCTCTTCAAACTTGTTTAAAAATTATTGATTCAACCGAAGTAACGTCATTACCGATACAATAGTTGTTTTTATAGTGGACCTTTTCCATTTTAGAATTCAGTTACACATGGCATGGCATAATTAATTTTTTTTCTGGTATTCCTTCCAGGGAGAGAAATAATTGGCTACTCTTACAAAATAATAATAGTTGCTTTAAAGAAGAAAAAAATTATAATATTTTTCAACTACCTAGGATCCTCTGAGAATAATGATGTTACAGTATACAGAGTTCATTCGGGCACAGCTGAAATTTGGTAAACCAGTTCCACAATGAAATGAAACAACTGTTTAACAACACTTAAGAAGTATTCTGGGGCCTACAAGAAAGCTGGAGAAGGACTTTTGACAAAGGCAGGTAATGACAGAACAAGGGGTGATGGCTTTAAACTGGAAGAGGGCAGGTTTAGATTAGATATGAGGAAGAAATTATTTCCTGTGAGGGTGGTGAGACACTGGAACAGGTTGCCCAGAAAAACTGTGGATGCCCCCTCCCTGGAAGTGTTGAAGGCCAGGTTGGATGAGGTTTTGAGTAACCTGGTCTAGTGGAAGGTGTCCCCGCTGATGGCAGTGGGGTTGGAACTAGATGATCTTTAAGGTCCCTTCCAACCCTAACCTTTCTATGATTTTAGGATACTAAGAACAGCACAAAACAGATCAGTACATGAAGAATATTAAACTTCACTAAAAGTTTTAGGTGGACAGAATGTCATTACTAAAATTGAAATTGTGAGTTTCCTGGGATTAATATCCCTGTACTTACAAAAATTGCTGTAACGTCAATGACCACAAGTAGTCACGACCTCGGTTCTATTTGGAGAGCTTTTAAAGGTCTCCTACTGACCTTAAAAACCCAATTTCCTACATTTTAGATAAGCTCATTATTGCAAAGATAGGAAGACAGAAGGATCTATACTGGAACGACGATTAGGTGCCTTAGTTCAAGGTTACATCTCCAGCTGTGGTCAGTGGTTTGTGCTTCTGAATTTTTTATTAAATAAAAGTAATGCTACCTGACTACAGGCTTCAGATCGCCTCTGTATGCTGCTACTTTGTGCAGCATTAAGGCTGCCAGTGGAGTCAGTTTGCAGAGAGAAGGAGCTGTTGCCATGGGAATTTTGAAAGCTGTTGGGCTTTGCCCTTTGCTAGCAATTGTGGAGAAACGTGACTCAGTGGAGCAAATTGTTCCTGGGGTGTAACTCTGCTCGGCCGTGCCGAGGTGCTTAGCAGATGTGGAGACCGGGATAGCTGAAGAGGTGGACGAGAAGAGGGAGGCTTGCTTTTCTCCTACCCAAATCACTAGCAGAGTTTGCAAGTAACTGGGCTGATTTGGAAATTCATGACTACTGGGGTTATTAGGCCATCTTATTCTTTCCCCATGGTTTGTACTTCTCCAGCAGTCCCCGGGAGGAGGTTTTCAAAGAGTTCTATTCCTATAGAAAATGGCTGTGAAAATGAAAAACTCTTTTGTAAAGGTCAGCCTGAGCAGGGTGCTGAATTGACATTTATGCCTTTCAGAAGTTCCTCTGAGTTGTTGCTTTGTTATGAATGATGGAGAAACTTGCAGGGCACTAAGAATTTTTGTTTTATTGTTTTGTTTACTTGTCCTTTGTTGTTGTTGTAGCACCTGTTTGATACCTCTCTGAGCAATACTGTTATAGCCAGCTGTTCTTGTGGTTTAAACCCAGATTTTCCTGGCAAAATTCTCTTGCAGTCTGACACTTCACAAGCTTTTCCCAAGCCAGTCATGAATGAATACTCTTGGAAAGTGTGCTAAGATTCTTTAGCCTTCTATTTTCTGTGCTGTCTAAGAATTTAATCCAATAACCATTTCTAGTGGTTGCCAGGCTTTTGGATCAGACCCAAAGCATGCCAACAAAAAAAAAGAAGGTTTAGATGTTTGAGAAACATCCTTTCTTGACAGCAGAATATTGCAAATAAATTTGGGTCTATCCCCCTACTTTCTTGTGTGCCTCTGTGCTGAAAAGAGATAGAATGCTACTCTTTCTTCCTTGCCTGTCACTTCTACCTCTAGTCTCCTAAGAAAGTAATGGTTTGACTTCATATTATTCCTTCCTCTGTGCTCCCACTTTTCACTTCTTTCCTTTCCCAGTTTGCTCACTGGTACTGAAGGTATGATGTAGTGATGCATGGGAGTGAATCCTCAGTTATTTTTGTTTAAACCCTGAAAACTTCTTGCAGATCTTCTTGAACTTATGTCATCAGACTGCAAAAGGACATCATCACGAAGCTGTTTGCTAGATGTCTGATTCCTGGCTGTTGTCCCATTGTCTGTGGCTTTGTGGTTGGATGGAAGTTTTGTGCTTGCTGTCAACACATTCTACATCTGAATACAGAAATCAAAAGAAATCAGAATCTGTGTTTCCTCCTTCTGCCTCTTTCTTGATCTACAGAGTATTTGTGGGCAATGAAATAAAGCAGGTGAAGAGCCTTATCTCACATCAATCTGTGAGAAAAGGTAAGGCTCTGCTTGTGAAAACATCTGCTGGGATACCCATCTTCAGACCACACGCACGTTGGTGAAGAAATCGGTGCCTGATCTGCTAATTTTATTCATGTACTTCTTACGTGCCCATTTACTTTCCCCCAAGCGAAAGATGATTTCTTCATTGAGGGCTGTTTTTCCTCAGTTATCAGAGCACAAAATAAAGCAGCTGTTTATACCAATTTCTTTCGTACTGTAAGGATCATTTAGTATGCAGGAGACCAAAAACTTCACACGCACCACAAGAAACCATGTGAGTCTAATGATACCATTTAACAGACACTGTTTTTCTTGGCATAAATAAAGACCCCTTAGAAAAAGATTATAAAAATTGGAAGAAGCTGTGTTGTCTGAGGAAGGTGCTGAAAAACAGGAGTGGATTGAGGAAGACAGTTTTGTAGTTTTAATAGTTGATAAATGTATGTTAGCATACACTGAAGTTCAAGAAATGCTGCTGTTAGTTCTGAGTTGAGATGAATTTCCTGTGCTTATGGAAAGGCATTAAGTAGAAGAGTTTATTTTTTTAGCCTAGATTCCTGTAATTCTAGAGCATTGACCTTTGACTCTTGGGAGAAGACATTGCAGAGGAGACAGTTTCTCAATTAAAAAGACTTTTCAGAAAGCAGTTGCAAAGAATTCATATTTCTAATAGACATGCAAAATATATGCTAAACAAGTTGATTGAAATAGCCACCCACCTAAACCTGACAACTAGAACTCTGTCGTACCTACAGCCTGAATTCTTAAAGGGAAATCTCTTTCTTGGGTTTTTATTCTCCCTTTTTATAGTTAAAATAGACTGACATTTCCATTGGCTTTGGTTCCCTTTTTCACTGGGCTGTCTAGGGTTTCATAAGGTTTCCCACTGCTGTCATATGTGGTACCTTCCTTACAAGGCAATCCTGAAAATCTCTTTTCTTCTGCTGTTATTTGGAACAAAGTTAGACTGATTGACTGATTTGTTTTTAATAGTAACATCCCAGCATCCCACTGCCTATCTTTCTTGAATCAATTAGCTTGCTGTTAACCAGGGGGTGCTATTACTTTCAGTATGTCTTCAGAACTTGTAAAAAGATAATTGTTAACCTAGATGCCAATAGGACTTCAGCGAAGGCTTGTTTAGAGCTCAAAGGTTTCAGCAGTAATCGATTTGATAAAATAATGGCTTCTGCTCCCATGTGGATATATTTCTGTCTTTTCAGGCATTGTTTGTTGAATGGAGGGAAATGGTCATCAGATCTGTGGCTCTTAGTGAAGGCTGCTGAGAGCTTGTTCCCTGTAACTTGCATCTTTGAGTCCTTTTGATTCTGGAAGTGAAACACAAGCAAAAATTTTGTGTTACTCTGTACTGTTCTGATGCTTGTCAGAGCATTTTACGTCACACCTTCCTATCCAATCCCATCCATTTTGCATACTTTTTTTTCTTTTTAAACTAGGCTTTCACTGTTTGAACTTTTGATGGGTGTAGGTGCTGGTTGTTTGAAGCGTGTTTAAAAGCTGGCAAAAAATTCTCTCTAATTGGCACCTAAATGTTTGTGCAGATCTCCTGTGTAGCCTTTTAGGGATGTGTGTGCACTGCTGTGGCAGCCTACTGTTATTAAACAATTAGCTCCAGTGGCCTGCATGGGTAGGAGGGCTCGAGAAGCCATGGGGATGTGTAGCTGTATTTAACTGCTATATTGGCAGATCCTGCTGTATTAAGTGATGCTGCTGCTCCTTTCCTCTTTAACTCTTATGTTGCTGACAGGTGAGTTGAATGATTTCCTGCTGCTTGTTTGCAAGCTGCTGGTGTTATTCTGAGGGAGCTCGTACACTGATTTGGCTTTTACATTTTAAATTCATGAACCGTAGTTCAGAAAGATAAAATAGCCACTTCTAGCTAAATGCCAGAACAATGCATCAGTTTCTGCAAGAAATAACTTCTCTGCCTTTTAATTTGTCCTAGGGGAAAAGTAAGTATGTTGAGACATGTTACCAGGTTGGGAACTTCAGTTAGATTTGAGGGCAGCAAACTGAGGAAGAAAGCTCTTCTCAGCTCCTTGATCCTCTCCGTTTGCCAATAACTGTTTGGAAAAAGTTCCATTTAACCTTTTCCCTTTGCCTTCCTCTTAATCTAGTTTTTCTTTTGTTTGGGACTTGCTCCTGAGAACGGGACATACACGGATATTAGAGATATTTCAGTGAGGAGTAGAGAATGGCAATGGTGCCCAGATTTCTGTTGCTGGCAGAACAGCTGAGCTTTATGATCCAGTCAGGTGTAGGGTAGGAGGAACAGGAACTGATCGCACATCTGACACTTCATTCTGCTACTTGGGGTCAAACCGTGACCACAGGCTACAGAGTTCTTCCAGATTTTGAATAGCATATTAAAACAAACATATTTTTACAAACTGGACTAATACATCATAGTTTGACTTAAACATTGTCAGGAAAACTTACCATCGTAGTATCGAGTTCTGTGATGTGATAGAGAAGAGTTTAATAGTTTGAAAATGAATGAATTTAAAACTGGATAGTTGAAGGTCAGAACCTTATAGTGATAACTCAGCTAATGTAATATTCATACCTTGATCTAAAGTAGTGCTGTATATCAATATGTTGTCCCTGTCTGCTATGATTATATGGGGTAGAAATGCATTTGTGCACTGACAAATATCTAAGGCAGAAAGAGACAGGGTATTATACAGACCATGTACAGGAAAATCCAGGAGTGAGGCACCTGACAGGATTCATAGGCCATGAACCATTATTCTCTTCTGACTAAAGCAAACTATATTGTTTAAGCATTAACCGCTGTTGATACTTGCCACAGCTGAGTTGCCTGGGCCATCCTTCAGCTGGTTCTCTGCACCAGAATAATGCCCCATTTTTTAAAAAAACACTGAATGAGGAAGGGGGAAAATACCTGATTTCTTTCTAGTGGGTTTAGTTCTCAAATCAAAAATGTGTCCTAAGGACTGAAAATCATTGCTGCTTCTCCAAATAGATGGACCACATCAAACACAATGCATGAGATATGGATATGCTAACATAAAATTCTAGCCTATTGCAAGTCAACATTCAATCTATTCCAGGTCTGAGAAGCAAAAAATAATGCATGGATGTTTTATGAGGCAGAGGTCTGGTTTGTACTGGCAAGGATTTCTTGGACACTGGTTCATTGGCTGCTTTTTCTCCATGTCTTCTCTGAGCTATGTTGCCTGGCTAGGGAGATTTTCAAGTTAAACTGTTTGAAATCTTGATTATCCTTTGTCATCCTAAAATAAAAGATGTGGTAAGTTCTATGAATTGTTAACCATCAGTTAGATGCAGGTGATCTGCCTCCTTGGTTTTAAAACAGGAGCATGCCTTGCCCTAAAGAGGCCTAAGATGGGCCTATAGGTCAGGGTCAGTTTGAATCCTGTGATTAATAGATAAAGAATGACGGAGACTGCAGTTGTATTTGCAAACATTTATGTGGGGAAAAACATACCAAAATTAGCATTTACCTACCAACTCCAATGAATTGCTTAGCAGGTAGACTTAACACCTGCATTAATGATAAACACTCAACCTATAGCTGGCTAGATGAACCTTCTGTATGCATTTATGTTATCTTGCTCCAAAAAGAGCACTCTGTCCTTAGCTCTGCATCACAAAGGCTTGAACTGTAGAATTCAGAGAGGAGCTCTAATGGTTAGCTGAGTTGGATGTGGTGGGATCAGGATTTGGTATCTCCTTCTTGGTATGCTTCTAAATATTGAGGGCAAAAGCTGAACTTATTTTGAGCGTTCTGTTGTTTGGTGAGGTTTTTTTGCTGTTGTTTTTTTTTTTTGTTTGATTGGTTTTTTAATCTTTGGGAATTTGACAGTGAACTTGAGATCTTGAGGCTCCTTGAAAACTCCATGTCTCTGTGTAACCATTCCCATAGATATATGGTAAAACATGTTAATTTGGTCATTACCAGGCTGAAAATATGATGCCTCTCTGCTCTCCTGACGAGGAAGGGTAGTCTGTAAGAGCTAATCCACTGCCTGAATAGGAGATTTTTTTTTTCTGACTTGCAAAAGAGCACCTTTTACAGGAGCATATGGCAGAGGATCTTCTGCAAAGGAGGAGAAGCAGTTTTATGCAAAATGAGAACTGAAAAAAAGAAAATCTTCAAACTTGTTAGACAAACCAATTTATAAATACAAGTGTTCTTCCTCTGTTCCTGTTATCAGTTTTCTCAAGAGTCAAGAAACTTAATCAAAAGTAAGCTTCCTTAAGAGGATATCTAAATAGATATTGATTATTTTTTTTCGATGCTCTTTGTATTTTGCACAGTTTTGTAGTTTGTAAGCCCTTTTAACTCATTAAATGAGGGAAAAAACTCATTGTGACATTTGTCAAATGGTTGCAATAATGATCGAATGCCTGTCACTTGTAATTGTGCTGTAGTAAGGGGAGAGTAGTTTTTATACTTTTATGCCATTACTGAGACTAGTATGGAATTGTTATTTGTGTGAATATGTTGAAAAAATATTTGAATGTCCTATATTTTGTGTAGAACTAGAGGAATATGGTGTTTTCCTTTAAAAAAGGAGAGAGTCAGCTACTTTGAAAACAACATTTGAAATTATAATAATCTCTAGGGGTTTATCTTCTGGTTTTATGTAAACAGACCTCTCTCTCTTCAAAAACCCGATTTTCTTATACAGCAAAGACAGAATTCAAATAAAAACAAGAACAATAGATTTGTTAAATGTCCTTTTCAGATTCTGGTGATCAGTAGAGAAGGAAGGAAGGAGAAGCTTTGCCCCAGGCTCCCTGGTTTGCCAGCTTAGCATGTCCATGACACAGATGCTTTTCCTCCAAGCCACAGGAAAGCTGTGTACGTGATTTTGGATGGCTTGATGTTTTGGTTGCCTTATTGGAGGCTCAGATGTAAGAGATTGTTATCTTAGTGTTTGTTCATCTGGTCTTAAATGGTTAATGAGTGTCCATTGCTTGCTTAGGCAAGTTGTATAAATAAGTAAACATGTGAGATTCATCATACCCATGGCATAGAGATGGGTCTCAATAGGTAGAAGATGGAACAGGATAACAGGAAATGCTAATTCCAGCCCAGCAGAGAAAAATTCACTGAAAGTAAGAAACCCTTAGATTAAGAAAATTCCTTCTCGCACTGACTGTGAGGAATGGGAATTCAAGGTTCAACCTTCAGTGGGATCTGTCTGATGTGGCTATGTTGGATGGAGATCAATAGTGTCCTGTTTTTAACTTCTCCATTCTCACTTTGTAAACAAAACTAATCTATAATTGCAGCACAGGGAGAAAACTGATGTGCAGTCAGGACCTTTGGTGTGACCAGCCTGGTGGTGCTCTCCCAATGCTTCCATTACAGTTCAGTGGTAGAGGATCACATCCCACCCATTGTCAGAGCCTTCACATCCCAGATGCCATTCTCACCCCTGTAGTGGAGGCTGAGCATACCCCCCTCTGAAAATGGGCTGTCTGGAGCTGGTGGGGCAGCTCTGAGCTCTTGCAAGCTGACGTCAATGAGACATTGAAAGCATAGAGTATAGTTGATGCTTTTTGTCTCTGTGTTCAACACAGGAGAAAATAAATAAATAAACAGTCCCCCAAACCCACAATCTTGTGAATTTCTCGTTGGCAGTTTCAGTAGGGAGAATGTAGCTAAGTGGTAGATAATACTTAAAGGTCCTAGTGGATTTTCTTTTTAAAGGGGTGGGTTTTTTGTTGGTTTTGTTTGTTTTTCTTTTTCTTTTTTTTTTTTTTTTAATGCAGGCTGAAAAGTCACTGCTGTAAATGTATTTGAGAGCCATGAGAGAGATAACAGATAATTTTCTTTCACATAAGGCTTTAATGTTTTCTTTTTCCTTAAGTAAATAACACCTAGCTGAGCCATATTTAAGTGTGCCAATTTCTCCCTGGTAAGAAGACTGCAAAGGTGTTAATTACAGTGAGCAAACTAGTTATTAATGGTATTTTTACATTCTTGTCATCTATGGGTGGCTAGAGGAGGCTAGGGGGAAGGGATGTTTCATCTGTAATACAGGTTCCTTTCCAGCAGAAAAAGGATAGCAAGATGAGGGAGGATTTTAAATTTTTATGTGAGGGTTAAAGGAGCTGGCATTCGTGCATGGATGGCTGGTTGACAGAAGTTCTGAAGAGTTGCCTTTATGGCCTTTCACTTAAGTGATCCGTGAACTAAAGTGTCCCCAAGTAGGATATGACACAACAACCTGTGACTTGCTCATTAAAGGCTCATATTAAAGCCTGTCTGGGAACTCTCTAATGCCAGATCACTGAGACCATGGACCGGAACAGCGCCTTTAGAGCTCCTGTGATCCTTAATGGTAATGCCTCGATAGCTGGCTCACGGGCAGAATATACAGCATCACTGTCCTGTGGGACTGTTAAAGACTGTTCTTGGAGACCCCTTAAGATGAAGATGATTGATAGAATGGGCTTAAAGTGGTTACTGTTCTTTGTGCTAGTCATCTTCATCAGGTGGTAGTAGAGCCTACAATAATGTCTATCTGTAGTATAGTAAGTAAGTAATTATGTATATAATGCTATATACATAATTACAATCTCCCGACAGCGAAGTGTAGCCAGTTTAGGAGATCTCTGAAAGACTGATCTATATGTTTACTGTATATTGCTGCTACATAAAACCTTGGTGTGCCAGTGTCTTGAGTGCTCTGTGCAGTTCTGGTGTTTGGACCTCAAGAAAGTTATAGTACTAACTAAAAGAACAGACCTCTGAACAAGAGCTAATGGGGATTGACAGAGATGCACCTTTTAATGTTCTTGATCCTACACACTTTCTTGTACTTCCTAGATAGCTCCTTCAGTTGCTACTGCTGGAGAAATAACAGTGGGCTGGCTGGGCATCGCTCTGACCCGCCAGGACATCTCCTCTGTCCGTACAGTCTATTAAAGAGTGTTGTGCTGGAACTCTGTCACAATAAAATTTGACCAAAGCCAAATGAGAAGAAACAGCAGGGAGTAACTTATGTTTGAACGTTAGGCTGCTTTGATCATCTATTTAATCTCAGTATTTTTGAAGATATAGTTGTATGGTCAGCAAATGTGTCGGGCAATGTCATTTCATGCTGACAGAGCATAGAATACAGGCTGATTTTCCTGATAGCCCTTTTTCTGTGAAGAGGTGTGACCCAACTTGAGTACAATCAGTTATTCAGCTTAGAACAAAGATCCGTGGCTCTGCCTTAATAGAAAATGTTTTTGTGTACACATATGTTTTAAGGAATTCTATTGTATTACAGAGAGATTAAATGTGAATAGAGTATAAATAGTGGGTTTGGAGGTTTTGAAGAGGGTTGTTTGAGGTTTTGGGGGGTTTTGTGCGTGTGTGTGGGGGGGGGGTGGTTTGCAGGGTAACAGCATGGATTGTAACACTTGTGTGTTAGCAGGAGCAAGGACTATCATTTACATGCAAGTGTAAGGCTTCATTCCTATCATACCTATGCTGTTGGTCTGTGTAAACTGGCCTGTGTATATATAAGGAAAAACTCTGCAAATTGCTTCATATTCAACAGCTCCTCAGGCCACAGTTAGGTGCTGGTAGTGAAGTAACGGCCAAGCTAAAAGCTAATGTTGCAAAGTGAGTACTGGGAGTCTTGAACCTGGCATGGACAAGTCCTGAGCATTGGCATGGACTGGGTGAACCCCTGAAGGAATAAGCTGTATTTGGGACAGTGATAGATACAGGTAGTGATGCTACTTAGGCTAAAGCCCTAAAAGGATATCGACATGTCTGTAAACTGTGAGGCCTGATGTTCATCCTGGCAGGAAGTTTGATAGATGGAAAGTAATTTAGGGATTTAAAATATGTATCAGAAGGGATTTTGAAGACTGTGGTCCTTAGTCTTGATTTCCTGGTTTGAATGAGAAACATAATGAAGATGTATGTTGTGCTTCAGTATTAGATGAAATTGTGTTGGTTCAGGATCAGTGTTAGCCATTTGATTCTCTTTACCTCCCACCCCCAGTTCCTCAGAGTTTTCTGACATTTTCTGTATTGCATTTTCTTCCCACTTTGAGCTTTTTCTGGTTTGATCTGTCTGTATGGGTTAGGCATGTATATTGTGTATTGTTTATTCCAGTGCTGCTGTTAATGCACGGGCATTGTTTTTGATCTCTATTTTCTTAAAGATAGTTATTGTTTCGATAGTTGTTGCATGGTTTTAGTTAGTTAGAGGTGGTTTAGTTTTAGCTCTTCCTCAGAGACTGTGGGTCAAACCTTTAGCTGGGTAGAATCAATGTAATCAATAGGGTACTGCTGATACACATCAGCGCAGATGAGCCCTTGTGTAACATAAGCTCAGCAGAATCCTACTCGAATCTTTGCTTTATTTCCCAGTTCAGCTTTTGGAAGGTATTTATGGTCACAAAACACTTGTTTTCTTTCTGCAAACCCTGTGGTTTTCAAAGGATAGAGCAAACAGAACTCAATTAAGAATGATAGCTTCCCATTAGGCATGTCAGAAATGTACCTTTTTTTCTGTACAAATAAATTGAAGCATGGAATATTTTAGAGGAAGAATTGTGATCTTTTCCCTGATGACTGAATATATTAGTTCACAAGTCCCATATTCCAGACGTTAGCCATTTGCCATTTCATGACACTCTTTCAAACAACAATAGTAGCTGTTTTTGTGGAGTATAATTAGGAAAATATCTGATGCCTTTTTGCCTTTGCCTTGGCAGTAAATCCCACATACATGTGTGGGAACAAGGAGAGCCAGCAGTACTTGGCCAGCCAATTTTTCAGAACATCAACCAGCAAATGTTCCTTCTGCAATTGGTGTTCCACCGACCACAATTTAAAACCACTGGTTTGAATACATGACCTAGCTACCACTAAAGGGGCAGCAGGAAAGCTGCCGGTGGAGACCAGCAGTGGTGACTTTCAGTCTCCTTCTCTAACCTTTATAGATGCTGCCTCTGTGTGTCAAGAGACAGTAATACATCTTCCTAAAATAGATGGCTGCAGGATGTGCTGGTAAATTGGTTAACTGACAACATGAGCAAAATCTTCAAGATAAGTGTTAACAAGCAGTATTGTGCACCTCAGCTCTGAGCATCTGCATGGGCAGTTATGACTGGCAATTTTCAATTAATTTGAGAGATGTAGCATCTTTTTTAAATGTCCATTGTCTGCAAAGGAAACTGTTAGGGTGGAAAGGGAGGATCTTGCAAAATATGACAGTGTAATTACAATTTGTTCTTGATGAAAAGCCTCTTTACTAATGGGTGGATACCCCGCGTGGTTCCTATGTGTAGCACACCCACTACCTGTCCCCGTTTAAAATAGGAAAGGCTTAAAACAAAGAAGGGAAGAGCACTGATTACCAGGAAATTGCAACACAAAATGAAGGAAAAGCAGAGGAGAGTTGTTACAAACAGGCCGCTCTTTCTGACCTGAGCTGCGATGCCTTACGAGTTGTGACACAGAATTGAGTCCTTCATCTACAGGTGCTTCTGGGGGAGACTGGAGGGGGGAGTTTAGCAGGTTTCTTCTGGTGGAGGTCATATGCTAGATAAGGTGAACCTGGCATTAAAAAAGCAAAAAAGCTCTTTGAGGGATGTGAATGATGGAGACAAGACCATTTTAAATACTTGTTTTGCCTCAATCAACTCTGAGTTTTTCCCCTTTGCAGTATCCTCCAATGTCCTTGCAAGAAGCAGGGCCAGTATTTTCCCAAAATACTTGTGTCTTTTTGAGAACCTCTTGATACACTTTTCACATGGAAATCTGGATGGGAAAGTTGCATCTCCTTTACATGACCTCCCCTTCTGTTTCAAACTGGCCTGTTGGCAAGTTTCCGTAACACTTTTTTTTTTTTAAATACATCCTGCATTGTCTCTTTGGTTTTTCACAACCAGTAGTCAAGGCTGCCTTGTCACCAGTGGGGAAGCATGGTTACACCACTTACTGGATAGCTTAAGACATGAGGATATGCTCATAAGTTAGGGTTTATAAAAAGCAACCCACTCTAATGCACAGTTGTACAAAAATCAGTGCAACGTTTTCTTGAATGTTTATAAAAATATTGTATTCTTTGGAAGCTGCTCTTAGCCCTTTTCCAGCTGATCCCTGAAATCAAAATCCTTTGTATGTTTCAGCAACTAATGTGTAAATAAGAATAAGGTGTTTAAATACCTTCATGGATGCAAAGCTGGTGTTTTTCCTGTTTTGGAACATTTTTCTTTTCTTTGGTTCAACTATTAGCTTTGGTTTTAAGTGGTACCATACATTAAAGAAACTTTTCAGCTTCAGAGAAACCCTGTCTTTCAATCTGAAAACAGTATCCTAGCTTATATCTCTTTGAAGATACTCTTGATTTAATTCCCCAGTATTTAAGGAAATAGAAAAGAGGCTGTTCTCAGTAAATTCCAGGAAAAAAAAAAATCAGTACCTAGTCATTTACACATAGGAAAATTACAGAACATTCAAGGTGATTAATGATATAATGTATAATACTTGGTAATTAGTGTAGATGTAGGGGCCTGACTTGAAGGAGTTTATGTCACAATTTTAAAGGGGGGGGGAAAAAAAGGAATAAAAATGTTACTATTTTTTTTTTAAAGTCTTAAAGAGAAACAGATTTGTTTACATATTTTTAAATACTCCTCAGAGCTCTTTTTAGTGCCTGAGTGTGCATTTCAGACCTGCCAAGGTTCTTCCTGCAGTTACACTTTCAGTTGTTAATGACTTTGTCTTAATCAATACTTTCTCAAATGGAGATGCTCAGATATTCCAAGGTTCACCTTAGAAGACCTCTGGCAGATAAATAATTAAATGACCTGCTGGCTGCCTTCCTACACACAGAGAACTTCTGGTAGAAACCTAATTGTTTGATTTCAAAAATCAAAACCTGCCAAGCTCTTGAAAAAAAGGCACTTTGAGCTGTTTGAAGAATCTCATTGCTTATAACAGGTCATTGTAGTGATGGGCTGTTGAGTGAAAGAAGAGATACTTTTATTCTTTAAATATTGTAGCTCATAGAAGTGAAGTGGAACAGAGGGGGGAAATGTTGAAAACTAGTACATAAAATCTCATCTTCTCAGGTTGCTAACAAGGAGTTTGATCCTGGAATTGCTCAAGTGTTTGTACAACTTTGCTAGTGTCAGTTGTGTGGACTACATTATGCATGTGCATATGTGTTTGAAAGATGAGACACATGAAATCTGAATCTGTTTCCTTTATTGCCCTGACATTGGCTTCAGTGGTTACAGGGGAGTCTGAGTGTGGGGCTAATTATCGCACTCCTGTGTGTCCTTCTGACCAGTGGATGCTCTGCTCTGATTATTTTGAACTTACCAGAAATAGCTTGGACGTGGTAATAGGATATGTGTTAAGCTTCACAAATGCACATATTAATTTGTTAATGAAACAAGTTAGTATGTGTCATTATTGCTTATTAGATTGACGGATCATCTATCTAGGCAGAAGTCTGCATGTTTTGGAGGCAGTGCTTGAGAATGACAGCTGCCAGCACAGAGAAGGGATGGAAACTGGGGTTTCAAACTCCTTATCTTCAGGACAAAACATTTTCCAGAACCAGTCTGTTAGTAGCCTTTCCGCATTCAGTATGTCCTGCAGTTTGTAAATCATGGCAGCCTTCAGCAGATGAGCTTAGTCACCCCAGAAGAGTAGATCGGGAATTTTATTATGTTATGTATGTTGGATTGACTTTTAAGGTGGACTGTCAGATCACTTGGAAAATGTGGTGGCTGGTTCCTCAAGGAAGCAAGATGTGTAAGTCCAGATTGTTAGATTTTAGGCAACATGTGACACAATATTTGACTTGAGAATTACGTGAATACAGTTTCCTGCTACTTTGAAACTGTTGTGAATGCCAAAGGGCTCTGCTGTCACAGTCTGGATTTCAAGTACTCATGTAAGCTGGTGGGATCTCTTAACTCTGTGTAACTCGCGAGTGATGGTCAGATCTTCAGCACCACACTGGTATCCTCTTTCCTGTGAAAGGTGCTTGTAAGGGGTCAGGTCATCAGCCCTACTAGGATGGAAATAAGCCGAGTTTAGGATTCACTGGGGAATGGTGTCAAGAGTGTTGTGTTGCTGTGGAGTTTGGTGGCATCAGCACAGGTAGGCTTAGCACAGAATCTTGATGAATGGGAGTGGTTCAGTGGATATTAGTAAGTATGCATTAGAGAGCAGAACTGAGGTGGTTCTCCTGCTTTGTGTGGATTAGTTTTTAATTTTGGTTACCTGTTTTCAGCTTCTTCATTCATGTGAGTTTGTATCACATATAAAGTAGTATAAACACTGTCTTTGCTTTACATTGAAGGTTAAAATAAAAGTGTCTCAGATTTCTCAAGGAATTAAAATAATAATTTAGCATAATAACTGGAAATAAAGGAATTTGACAATCAGTTAAGGGAAAAAAAAAAAAGGTAATACCTGAGAATGAATAAAGGATTATGTCACTGTGAGTTTTAAGAGTAAATGTAGTTGATGAGCAAATTCTTCTAAAGTTTATCAGGATCCTAAGACTAGGAAGAATTAAACTCTTGTACTTTTTGTATTTTTAATAATTTTTCATGTATTATAAGATAGTGTGTGGTCCTCCTCCCTCTGACTATCCCCTTTCCTATCCACCTCCAAAAAGAGGTGTGAGGTTGCTTTCTCTGTTCAGCTTCCAAGTACTAAGTTTCTCATATAAACTGTAACTTCATTTAACTAGTCTAGACCTTGATGTGATTTGTTCCCTGCAGTTATCAGATGAGTTATAGCAGCTGAATATGTAACTTGATATTTATAAACTTAAGGAGGTTGGAGAAACCTGAAGTCCAGCTATGCACAATATCTTCTGTAAAGCACTCCATTCAAATGTTTCCACCAATACTAAGAAAGCAGTTGCATCAGACCTTTACTTCTGCTCTAGCCAAGAATATTCTACTTTAGATAGAGCTGAAACTTGAAAAGAGAGAAACGCTTTCGAGTCTCAGGTCCAACTTATCTGTAGCAGATTTTTCCTGTGGAAAAGCTCCCAGATCCTACAGTGATGAATTACAGTAGCAAAGCTCGTGACAGGGATAAGTAAATAAATGTTATTTTATTCTACTGCTTTTAACAAAGAGGAATGGCACTTAACGTTTAAATCACAAAGGTTCATTTTGTATAAGCTTGATTTTGAATCTTGCCATCTACATTTTGCAGTAATATAGTTGCTGTTCAGTGAGAACAGTTTTGTGGATACAAGTTGCATTTGATGCACCCTCTAAAGCTTCCCAGAACAGGACGTGGGTTCAAAATTCATCAGCTAATGCTCAAAAGATCCCCCAGAACATGCCTGAAGGAACTTAATACTTAAAGCTGATGTCAGGCTTGTTTCACACCCTTGAAATCTGACATTTGATCCTCATGAACTTATTTGTCACTTGGTGACTGCCTGTCGTTACTTGTAGGAGCAAATGTTCTCAGCACGACGCGGCTGAAGCACCAGACTTAGTCCCATTCCACTCTGTGATGGGCTTGCAGGTGAGTATTTTCCCCAAAACTCTGGAGTTCTGGCTTCAAAAGATGTGCACTTGGAGGCTGCAGTGTAGTCCAGTGCAATTAGTGCTTCATCTTCTGGAGGGCCAGTAGTAGCAGAGGTATGAGCCCTCATTCTGCTTCCTTTGGGATCTTCAGTGCTGCTTTAGGGCTAGGTTTCTTATCTTCTCCTCTTCTGAGACAATTTAGGTTGCACAGGTTTGTCCTGCCCTGTCCTTAGCTTGTTTATTTCCTTAGGTACTCATGGAAGCAGAGGGATCTTTGCAGACCTGATAATCCCATAATGAAGGTGAAAAGTGTCTGAAGACTGTTCCCCTTCCTTCTGTTATCTTGCCTATCTCTCCATTGAGACTGCAAGTATTCAGCTTCTGGCAGGTTCTCTCTGCCTTAATCCTTGAAAAGCCCCGTCTATCAGGAGACTGGTATTAAAAATCACACTATTGAGAGGAAGGAATAAAAAAATAATCCTCTGAATTTTCTTCTGAGTTTTTCTCTAATTCTTTTTGGGTGGTATTTCTTTAGATTTTCTGTGAAACTTGAAAGGATTGACTTTTATCTCCCTCACCCCTTTTTCTGGCTGGAAGTTCATAAGATCCTCCCGTAACCACAGGATCCCAGAAGTTGTCACATATGTCAACTGCATTTCCAAAATATGGTACAAAATGCCTTCTGTTAGTTTCGTTTGACTGTCACAACCTCAAAGAGGAATTACTGAAGTCATCACCTTTTCTAAGGTGGTCAGCTCATGGCCACGACTGCCACCTGTCATGCATTTGGGTAAATGGTCTTCAGACCATGTCTCATTGGGAAGCTCCACTGTGCAATACTCTTGGTGGACTCCTCCATGAATGCATCCCCAGGAGCCTGGCTGAGCTGGCAGTCTGCTCCACTTCTCCCTCAACTGCTCTGAGGGGCCTGGGTGGACCTGCTGTCATTGCATGTGTTCTGCAGGTCAAAGTCATCTGCCTGTGTCCAGTGATGTTCTCATAAAAATAGTCAGAGAGGCATAATTCGTAATGTAGAAGGGGAGTTTAGGTCTAGCAGGCACCAGTTATGTGGTACTCTGCTGGTTGTTCCCCTCACGGTATGTTCAGGGCATTTTGCCTTTTCTTAAGCAGATTTTTGTCTTTCTTTGGAAGCCTTCCAGGAAAAAATGCAAATAGCAGTGTGATGGAGCGCATGGTAACACTGATTAGTTTTTATTCTAGAAATACCATACACACAATCTCAGCTAATCATGCTATATATATATTTTTTTTTTAATTATACTGTTTGTCTGTAAGGAGAAGGGGTTCTT
Organism: Antrostomus carolinensis; assembly: GCF_000700745.2. Classification (NCBI taxonomy): domain Eukaryota; kingdom Metazoa; phylum Chordata; class Aves; order Caprimulgiformes; family Caprimulgidae; genus Antrostomus; species Antrostomus carolinensis. The sequence goes on along the minus strand of NW_010311373.1, from coordinate 36,654 downwards.
CCTCTAGAAAATTATTTTTTAATTCCTAATTTGTACTGAAAAAGCTGGTGTACAGTTGCAGATTTAATTAAAGGTATAGCAGACTCTGTCAATCGGGGGAGGCAGAATTATGCTTTGGCTAACTTCCAAAATGGCAGAAGCTTAAAATCAAAACAAATAAGCCTTCCTCAAAGTGTGTTAACACACCTTGACCATTATTACTGCTCATGTTTGTTTGTTTGTTTGATTTTTTTTTTTTTCCCCTCCTTGTGCCAGTAAGGGAATATCATTATACTGAAAATCAGATCTAACAGTTTCTAGTCATCATTGGCTTGGAGCTTTAGATCTTTCTCTGCTGCTCTGTGCAACTTTAATTAAGCATTAGGTCAATCTTGGAGGGCAGAAAGGCTTTCATAAAGTAATATGTAGGGAATGGTATTATAATATTTCTTTCATTTCAGTAGAGATTTTATTTGTTGTTGGGGCAAGAGATGCATAAAAATAATGACAGGTCTGCAAGGAAAAACATATCGTGTTATTATGATAATGGAGCTTTGTTTACCTGACCTTCCAATTAGTCAAATGTGGATTCTTGTTTGTATCCTGACGACCTGATCTCAGTGGGTTTGGCTGGTTCAGGTACAGATGCCGTTTACAAAAAAGAAAAGTAACCCCCTCAAAGTTGATTCCCTACCCCCCCATCCCCCCTCCCACCCCCCTTGCTTGTAAAAGCAAGTAAGATTTCAGCGTGATATTAATGAATAGTAACAGAGAGTCAGAATAATTGGTACCTTCCTGGCTGTGATTAGGATTCAGAGGAGTTACTTAACAACCACTGTTTCTTAAATATGCATTCTGATTAATAACAGAGACCTTTTTCTCTCATCTGCTGTGTCTGTTACTAACACTTTGTGGTTGCAGTACTTTGAAATTATGTAATTTTTTTAATGCACTGTCACGTCTTGAATTATAATAATCTCAGGGTGAAGTTTTCAGCAGTATATGTGTGACCCTTGATTTTTGGTGGCTTTTTTTTTTTTTTTAATCATTCTCATTTATTTATTTGGTTGTGCCTTTATGATTGTGGATTACACTGGTACTGTTTAAATCTATTGCTTCTTGTTGTAAGAGATAAAGGTTTTTGGTTACCTCTGGCAATAAACATGCTTTGGAGAGGGACTGTTGTGTAAACACATGGATGCTGTAAGTGATTTAATTATACCCAGCGAGTCATTATACATAAAGTGTTCATGTCACAAAAGTAACTTAGGAAATAAACTTTATTGTGGTTTTTGTTTGTTTTAGTTTTATGGAGGTCATATACCTCAGGGAAAGTGTTGGAGCTTTGACAGTGGTCCTGGACATGTAAGATGCATTAATCCCAAGCTAGCTGCCATGTTCACTGCTCTCCTTGCTGTTACACTTTGGTGCGTGTCAGTCTTCATTAACTGACTATTTTGGGAATCTCCAGCCATTCCCAGGCTGCAGCTAATTAAGAGTATTCTAGTGGTAGGACTGCAGGAGGTCAGATGCTATTTTATGAAGTGCAGTTATGTGTCCAGCAACCTTCCAGCTGCTGCTCAAATGTGTTCTGCTGTTCTGGAAATCTGTGTGAAGGGAGGGGAATGAAAGGCTCCATCAGTGCATTTCATCTGCTGTTTCATTCCTGGGACATCATGGTGTGTTGGACAGAGCAAGGCGTGCCGAGAGATTTGGCTGTTCATCAGATTTGTTGGTGGTCTGGGCAGCCAGAACTGTTTCTGTATCTTGGATTTTTAGAATTAGGTTTGAAGGTGTTTGAGAAAAAGTGCAGCATGGAAAATGGATGTTTCTGGGTTTTACATCAGTATAGTGAAATTTGCTGTAAAAAGAGCGAAGCCGCAGATTTTTCATACCTTTTGAACTTGCTAACAGGTTTTCATGTAAATTTAAAAATTTCCCCACTGATGTCAGCAACAGATATTTCAGAACTCACTAGGTCAGTTACAAGCAAGAAGTACTTACTTAATAATAAAGTATTAATATTTATGAGAATTGCATATTTATTCAGGGATCTCAAATCATATTACAGATTAAATGAATTACTGCATACACCACAGGCTGAGGTACAGAGAAGTTAAATCAAATGCAAGTCATTCAGGCTTGGAGCTGGTGAGGGTCTTTAGAGAGTGCAGTAATTTTATCCACATCCTGAGCATTTGCAAGCGCTTTGTGGGATCGGGTTTAGTGAGTCATTGGCAAGGCTGGGAATCGAGCGTTGCAGGCCTGTCTCCCAGGCCTGTACTTTATCCAGTAGACCATACTTCTTCACCTTACTTCAGCTTCTTTCAGTGCTAATTTGAACTTTGAGTTACCCCAAGCAGAAAGTCAATTTCCCATTGTCAGACCTCCCTACTCTACACCTCTAGTTGATCAAACAGAAAATTCCACTCCAGATGTAACCATGTTCCGTTAGGGAGTTTTTATTTCTAAAAAGGACTGGAAATGAAAGACTCGCTCACCCAAATCATGTAGAGATGACTCAGATAGCAAACTTTTTAAATCCTCAGGCTTGCTTAAAAAAAAAAAAAAAAAAAAAAGAAATCCGTGAACAAACTCCAAAAGGAGTATCGAGACACTTAGACTGAAAGGAAAGTGTGTGAGCCATTCAGACTACCATTAAGAGCTGGTGGTATGCCAGCTCATGGTCAGGCACTGTTCTTCACAGTGTAATTTATTATACTCCTAAAACAACCCTCCCCCGACTAATGGTAAACAAAAAAGCTTATTTCTTCCAGATTTTGATTGTTGAATGAAAGAGGATTTGGGAATAAGCAAACCTAACCCACTTAAATTTCTTGGCATGCACCTTCGTTGGAGAAAATTGTTTTTCGTTTCTGGATGACCCAGCATTTTTTTGTGTCTTTCTGCTAACTTCTCCACTATACGTTTGTGTTGCTGTAAGTGTTTCATTAAGATCAGAGTAATAACCCAGAACCTAATTCCAGTGTATTATCTGCTCCTCACCTGGGCATTCCAGCCCTGCCTTTTGAGGTGGGTAAATTGTCTCGTCCTTAGCTGGGTGAGTAAACAAGTATTTGTGGTGCTTGTAAATCCCATTGAACTAAGGGGGATGTTCATGCACTCACAGTCGAAGCCTTAGAAGGACTTATCTGAATTGAGGGCCAGAGGAATTGGTCCTCTTAGCTTTGCTTATGTTGCAAACTAAAAACTGAGTTAACTGAATAAATTAATTTAATCAGGATTCATGTTTAACAGTTTATTTTAAAGGAGAGCATGGCTGAGACATTCAAGTTTTGTAAAACAAGAGCAAAATCTCGGAAACTTTGCAAGACCTGAGGTGTGGCAAAATTGGGTATGAAATTAGTATTTTGGAGTCTAAAAACACTTCTCTGGCTGTGTTGCCCAGCAATATCCTGAAAGGCGATTTAACCGAAGTTTTCTACAACAGTATTGTTTTGCTCCAGAGAACCATCAGGAACTTTGTGTGGATGTTTCAGCTCCCATCTTTTAGCAAAGATTTGAAAACCAAGTGAATACGCTCATTAAATAAGGGTTTGTGCAGAAGTATGTCTACAGTTCCTTTGGAAAAGAGAGGCCTGTTATGAGGAAGGTTAAGCAAGGCACAGATTAAAGTAATTTCATATTCTGAATAAGAAGTGTCTCACTCTGTATGCAGAGTGTTGGCATTGTTTTGATCCTTTGCACACATGTAATTTACTCCCACAAAGAAGCCATTTATGTTGCTCTTTGCCCTTTGGGAGTGGTTTAAAATGATCTTAAAGTAAATGAGAGCCCTACCTTAAGGTCCACACTTCGCCAGCCTGCTCCCTGCATTTTTCTGCCTGAGGTTTAGTGCAATCAATGTGATTGCAAAGTGTGTGTCAGGGCTGCAGCTCTGACCCCTGAAACTGTGCCTCTAATAGTTTCCAAAAAAACCCCTTCCTTCTCTGAATGGCATCTCATTACTTCTACAATTTTTAAATTTTTTTTAAAAAATGCAAATCAAAGGAGGACCCTTTGTAGCCTTCAAGGAATCTTTCCACGGACCAACCAGACCAGAAATATAAATCAGGCATATACAAGAAAGGAGATAGTTCAGGAGAGATCCTCAAAGGTATTCTGCATTGTACAAGTGCTATTAGAGCTACTGGTAGAGGGATTCATGACTCTTAAATTATGTATAAGAGTATTTTCCAAACCTTGGAAGTTTTTTCGTTTGTTTTGTTTAACTTGCCTGTAGCTTTCAGGTGTCAAAGAGATTTGATGGCTTTTTTTTTTTTTTTTTTTTTGAGTCTTCAAATCTGCTGACAGGTAAAACACTTTCTGGCTGACTTGCCACATGAAAAATAATTTAGCCCTTGTGTTTGCTGCTTTTCCCTTGATATTTTTACTGCTTGGTTTAAGAAAAGGAGGGAATGAGGAGGAAGGGAGAGGCATTTCTAGAACAAGAAATAATTTGTGCTTTTACTGCAGTAATACGTACATCCTACAAAATGTCATATTTTGGCTTTACTAACTAGTGGATGCAGAGCTAGGTCTCTCAGCTTCTACTCTTTTGCTGGTACAATTTGACCCTCAAAAAGGGGATGGCTGCATTGGCAACAGCTTCTGTTGTAGCTGGGTCCAGCCGTTTCCTTCTGATTTTCAGTTAATCTGACTGGATGCTCTAGAGTAAGTGCCGTGTGCTCCTTACTGACATGCAAGTAAATGTCTTGGGGCTGAGGTGTCAGGTAAGAGGTACCAACCCACTGTGGATTTTGCCTTTTGACTCTGCTGTAGGCGTTGTAGGTGGTGAGCTGTGGAAGTGTTGAGAGCACCTGAGCTGTAGCCCAGCCTGGGGAGCTGCAACAGGAGCTGTTCCCAATGCAGGTGACCCTTTTTGCAGGACAAATCATACTGGAAGTGGACACTCAAATTCCTGAAATTCTGGTGCTTTAAAGTTGGCTGTTGTGATAGCTTTCTTCTGGGCAGCAAGGCCAGGCTTCAGGGGCTGAATATGGAGATGGAAGTTGCTGTATTTTGAGCAAATGTTCCTGTTCCTTTGAATCTCCTGTTACAGCATCATTTGCAGAGAGGTGCAGAAGGGAACCCAGGAGAAAAAAAATTTGAAAGCCTTTCCATCAGTTACACATCAAAAACACGTGCTTTGCTTTAAAAAGAAAAAAAGCTATGAGAATAAGCCCGTTGTGTACACTTGTGTGCATATGTACACACGTATGCAGAGATGCTGTATGCCTGTAGTATAACGTGTATATGCTGCATGTAGATAGAAAATGTCATATGTAGCTATCAGGAAGTTTTATAATTGGGCATTGTTTTTCAAATTTTTGTACTATTTCCACAGAGAACTAGAAAAATACATACCTATCAGAAAATAAGCAGTTCTAGTTTTCTTTGTGGTAGGAATTTTTTTTTAATAGAGCTTGCTTTGCCTTTAGCTGTAAAGCCTAAAATTTAAATTGCTGCAGGCTTCCTTGATTTCCATGGTTGAAATAAATGCCTGTATCATTTTGCTATTCATGTCATTACTCCCAGTAATCACCACACTCATCCTAGCACACTGTGTAGTATGCTTAGTTGAATATCTCTGACTTTCAGGAGGCTTCATTGCTGGCTGTTGTTTGTTTCTGAAGCTGCACAATGACATACTCTATTGGGCTAATTTGATAGTTTGCACTCCAGTTGCTGTGAGTTATGACCTGTGTTTTCTCTTTGCCATGTAAATGAAGAATTGGAATTTATGGGGAGTCATTTGCTTTTCTGGTCTCTTAATCTGAATTTAAGGATTGTGATTAATGGTACAAGTTTGGTGAAAGTTCAAAACTTTCACCCTTTTCTCCTCCCTCCCCACCTCTGTAAAAGTTAATTGCTACTGCTGCCTGTTCAGCAGAGACCTGGGATGGAAATGCAGGAGAGTTAATTTTTTTTATTGGAGCACATTGCTGCTTGGACTCTCTTCCTGTGATCAGATTCATGCACTCAAGCGTTCATGTCCTTGCATTCACATGGTGACCAGTTAATTTCCCTTGCATGCGTGTTGTTGGAGGTGCTCCTCATGAGCAGGGTGAATTGTCCTCGACCAAAACCGAACAGAAATGCAGGGCTGGAAGCCAGCAGAGATTGTAAGATTATACATAATGCTGCTTTAAGTACAAGTGGTATTGTGAGATTAGACACATGTGACTAGGTATGTTGATGAGAGAAAACAATTTGGTCCTAAACACTTCTGAAAATCCTTCCAAATTTTTTAATATGGTTTGAAAAAAATGTTAATTGTTCATCTACCCAATACTCCTGCATTGACACAAAAGGCTCATACTGTGGCACAGACAGCAGAAGCCCAGCAAGGTGCAGGGTTCAGGTAGCCAGCACAGCTAGTAGATTTTTAAATTAAATTGGTATAATTAAAGGGGAGATGCTGTCTTTGTGTTGCACCAAGGGAGAATGGGCAGCAGGCATTGCAGAGATTTCTGTTTGTTTCATACTGAACAAAGGCAGGTAAGTAGAAAATGTATTTAGTATATTAACTTTCTGTGGCAGTGATTTACTTCACAAAAAAGTCCCAAATAATCCCTTTATTTTAATAGGAACACTTGGGAAGTACAGGGTTTCTCATTATGATGAGACTTCTTAGACTCCGGCTTTTGCAGTTGCTCATATTGTGACGGGGAGGATGGTCCATTAGTTCTCAATGTCAGAACGACTCTCTGCACCTGCTGTGCTTTCCAGGTTTGAACTAATATTAAAGCCTTTCTTACTTTTAAGAAATAATGTTTTACTTAGAAAATTGACCAGACAGGGGAAAAAAACCCCTTGTGTGTAGGTTGTTTGCTTACTTGATATGGGTTTTAAAGCAATCACTGTGAGCTGATTTCTTGGGAGTTGCATGACTAGGGGTTGGCTTGCTAATTACTGTTTCTGTTATAATCCTGAGATCCACATCATGACTGATGAGGGAAGTGAAAATAAAGGCAAATATGCCACTTGCATCCTGTTTATTTCATAGTAGATGAGACAAATGACTTTGTGCCCTACTTACCATAACCAAACAAATGTTTTTAAAAATATATGTATGTGTAGATACGTATGTACATGCACATATATATTTATTCATACTTAGGTTTATGAGTTTAATCCATAGCAGTATGAGGGTCTTTATCAAGGAAGACAATTTAAATAATTATATTTAAAGAGTAATACAGGGGAAGTCATTTGCAGCTACAGAGCAGAAAAGCCTCAGTGTGTTTTGTAGCTCTGTAATAGCTATTATTTATCACAAATGTGCCGTCTGTTTGTTCACACTGAGTAATGAATGACCTTTCTGTTTCCACAGCTAGACCTGTGCAGACTTCAGCTGATGGGGGTGTAGTGCAGTAGCTATTTATCACGCTTCACTTATACTGATCACTGGTTTAAGCTGTACCACCAGGGAAATATCTTGGACTTACGCTATGGTTCAAAAAAAGGAGCTTTTATGGGGTTAACAGCTAAGAAAAGCAGCTATTTTCCATCCCTGGCTGCTATAATTCAAAATTGACTTTACTGGAATTTGAATCAAATTACTGCCAATATTGTCATAAGCAAATTTATCAGCCAAGGGGTTGTTTACTGTGTTTTAGCAATGCTGGCCCTGGTTTTTTTGTCTTTTTCTCCCCCTTTTTTTTGTGTGATTCCTTTGTAAAGCTTCATTTTTCTTACATTGGTAAATGGGATAGAATATATGAATGAGAACGAGGTAGCTCAGAAGAGATAGTGTGTATACATTTTACCACTGAAAAGGTATATGAAGAAGTTACATTTTTAGCGCCTGGTACTGGTCAGATAGGAATAATGTAAAGAACAAAAAAGATTGTATTTCGGAGGTCAGGGGAGATATTAGGATGGGATGGGAGAGTGAAGTAATTGAACTGTTCTTAGGAACAATCAAGGTCTCCTATTTTGTTCTTGCAGATTGCATCAATTAGTTATGTTTTACTGGTGCAATCCCTGGGTGTCAGAAGTCAGTCTTCTCCCTTATAGCATGTTAAAAAGCAAAATGCATTATTAATACTTAAGGTGGGACCTCTGAAACTGTAGTATAAAGTATTAAATGACATTAATTTAGAGAATAATATTATCATTGCACTGTTTTACAAGCCAATAATCCCGCTCTTGTTCCCCCTAGTAGTTTATCTAACGGAGGGAAGTAGATTATTGCCCTATAAAATAGGCACAATGCTGTTAGTGGTATTATGCTGCTATTATTACAAATGTTTCAGAAACACTAAACACGAGAGGTAGCTGAACAAAAGTAGAGAGAGATGAAAGACTGCAATAGAGCAGCATCCACCCTGTGTCATGTAAGTGGACGGAAAACTGCAGAAAACGTTTCATGTGTGTAAGTACGTGGGTGGGAGTGTCTTCTCCACTGTAAACATGACCCAGGAGGCACGCACACGTTTTTCAACACAGATCATTGGACTGGAAAAATTACCGAGAGAATTTTGGTCTGGAGGCCATGCTTCCAGCTGCAGCAGCATGCGTGGTCCATGCTGAGTTAAATCAGATACTAAGGGAAATTACTTGCCTGTTGGCAAAAGTGTATCACCCAGCTTGTTACCGGAAAGCTTTTGTTAGTCTAAATAATATTTACAGCCTTGCACTAGCAAATTCCAGACTCTGCAAAGTGTTTCAGAAGGACAGTGAGGCTGAGGCCAGTGAATTCAGCCCTTGAAATTGAGGTGATGCAGGGAGGCTTGGTTTTGGAGATGTAGAGGAAAGCTGGTAGGCTCTTGCCCTTGGCCCTTGTTCTGGGACTCCGGAGCTGAGTGGGGGCTGCTGTAGCTCCTGTGGCTGAAGGGATGAGGTGCACGGTAAATTCTTCAGAGGGAGGAACTCACTTTTCAAGGTACAAATCGCTTCTCTGTTTTCTGGCAGATGAGCAGTATGTGGTTTGGCACAAAATACCTTGTAGCAGTGCTTTTCGCATGTGAAATTAATGGTCTCTGTGCTCATTTGATCTTGAACTCCTTTTCAGTAAAAGCTTTTCAATAAAAACCTTTACAGTATTCACTAAGATAAGTGGTAAGACAGCAGCATTCGATTATCTAACCTTCCCTGTTATTTGGAACACGGTCATGTCCCCTGACATTAGTTAATTACTCTGAAAATTACCTCAGTTATCCAAAACCTCAACTCTCCACACACATCCTGTGTCTCTGTGACATTCAGATACTCAAGGTTGTTCTATATTAGCATAAATATCTGACCAGCTCCCAGGAACTGAACAGACAGATTTTGGCTCTTACTTCATCTATGTGTATTTCTGCCAACCTCAACAAGTCTGCTGCTTTATATTCATCGGTTTAAACTGGTGATTTTTGTATTATACTCAAAGCTGCATATTGCAGAAAAACCATAGTATTATACTGTCTTCACCTCAATTTGTGTAACGTATACAACAGAGCCCTTTTTCCTTTATTTATATATTAAAAAACCCAACAAAACAATACTTTTCTTTGGCCACATTTAAAGTTAAATAGTATTGCTTCTAGTACTGCAAAAATATCCCGCAGAGCTGCTTCAAGAAAGAGAAACTTTAGAGTATTTGGCATTCTAAGTGTATCTTTTAATGAAAGGAAAAATAAGTGTAATGTTGACTGTTATTTGGAATTATTTTTTGCCTTGTTTTTCAGTAAATGCAGTGGATAATGACTAGTCTCTATTTTCAACATTTTATATGTTTGTACATTCAAAAACACTGTAAAAAAATAAATTATATTATGAATTTATGTCGAGGAAGTGTTTCTCTTACTACAGCATTCCCTCTACTACCGAGTCAGAAGAAATGGGGAATTAAACAGGAACAGGAATATTTTTCTATTACTAGGTTCTGTCTCGGGAGGGTTGTGCAAGTTGCAGTTTACCAGAACGTTACTCAGGGCATGTGAGGTAGTTTGCATGAAGCAAAATACTCTGTTTTTTAGGTTTCATCGTAAATTACTCAAGAGGAAGTAACATGCACGATTTATGGGAGAACACAAAGCATTATGTTGATGTATCCGGGGTTGCAAGGGGATGGAGAGATGATTTGGAGTCATATAGATTAAATATGTATTTTCAAACCTCAGTATGATTTGAGTGGATGCTTTATTTCATTCCCCATAAGTGATTGTAACAGGAAAAATACTTATTTCCTAGGAGGGAGTCATGCTGTTGGTGGTTTGGTTTACTGGGATGTTTCGGTTTTATTTATTCTGTTCCCTGCTCACACCCAAGCCCCTTGGAGTTAGAGGTGCCTCTTATTGTGAAGGTCACACCCTATGTGTGCAATTATGCTTTGAATAAATGTATCTTGATTATTAAATGCATCTTGATTGTTATTTTTCTCCTACTGGAATAAATAATGAACTGGTAATCTATAAATCTCTTGACTTAACAGCAGTTAATAAGTGTTTTGTGCGGATGAACTAGGTTGTTCTACAAGTGGCGCTTAAATATGTAACTCTAGAAGTGGTTTTGTTTCAAATGAATGAAAGATAACAGGGCTGCCATGTCTCTGCTCATTTTGATTCTTTGTAAGGTCTCCGTGAAAGAGCTGTATTCTGTGGAAAGACCTATGTGTTGAAAGCGGGGCAAGCATCTAATTAGATTCAGAAATACACTTTCACATTCTTGATCATAGTTATTTTAAAAATTGTTTGAAATCAGGGGAGCTTGTAAATAAGGGAATGTACTGATACTTATATTGTAATTTGGGAAGCAGGGTGGTGTTACCATCCTTGTCAGAATACAGAGAATATATGTACTACTGGATCTTGTGTCCAGAAAATTGTTCCCTGCCAGCGTGCTGCTCGCTGACGCATACCTCTGTCTCCTTTCTCACAGCCGGGTTTGTAGAGGATGGAAACCACAGCTCTCGCTGTTCAGCCTTGTGGGCTGTTGCACAGACATCTTTCCTGAATGTGGAGATGGAGCTGAAGGTGTGGTTGTCCCTTCTGCTCTCTAGGAGACCATAAGTGCTGTCCCAGAGCTGGTAGAAGGGAGCAGGACTGGTCCTTGGCTGCTCCATGGCTCCTTGGCTTTGACTGGCAGCAATATTGCATATTTGTATTAACAAGCCAAGTCAAGAACCAGAGTACTGAGGCCTGGGCTCCTGTCCCATCTTGCCTTTTCTTCTTATATCCAGCTGAGAGAAACTGCAATAGCATCTTAAGCCGTGCAGAAGGACAACAGTGAGAGCACAGCTCTGATTTTTTCCATTGCGGTGATTGATAGCAAGGATGTTCTAGCCTCCTGCCTGCTGCAGAACAAAGAACATCCTCCTTGCTCATTCCAGGGCTGGGCTCACAAGTTCAGTTATTCATTGCTGAACAGTAGGACAATGGACGTTAAACATGTCATGTTTTCTGCTATTCCTGCTTGGTTTGTACAGTGAAAGGTGAGAAGGTGGTATGGATTGGAAGTTATTTCACAGAGCTATCAGAATAGATGAGGAACAAAGTGAATTCCTGCTGTGGTTCTCTGTGGGAAATAGCAGTTATAAGCAGCTTAGTCTTGGTTATAAGCACCATAGAATGGGATCTGTTACCATAGTAGAACCAGAAAGGATTCCCTTACCAAAAGCAAGGAAAAAACAGTACCTTTCTTGTATTTGAGAGCAATGCAATGAAGCTGCCATGTAAGAATTCAGATAAAAAAATATGATAGTTTCTACCACCTACTGAAAACAGCATGGAAAAGGTACTCTCCTATGATAAGTGATGTTTTGGTTTTCTGTTTTTTTTCCCCAAAAGCAACTACAATTTTTAAAAACTCTTTTATCTTTCTGGGTAGGTGGTATCTATTAATATCTTAATTGGGGTGAGTTTTTAACTCTGAGCAACAATGTTGATAGCTAAAACATGCATGACTGAATAGGTAAGGTCCAGGAAGATGGGCTATAGTCCCTCAGCCTCCATGCTTTTCTTTACGTTGACTCCAGGACACCCACACGCAAGCTTGCAGATGAGAAGCCATTAAAGGGGCTAATGGGGCATTGAACTAACCTGAGGCAATGTATGTAGGGAACTGCTTCCCTCTTAACATCTTATTAGAACTCCCTCAAGTATAACAGGAGGCTAGAGGTAATTAAGCTAAAAATGCAAATAAACATGGTGTGATCATTTTTATGCCAAGTGACCAGCTAAAAATAGGTATCTGCTTGGCATACGTCGTTTCCATGGAGCAGGGTAAATACAAGCTTGCTGCTTGTGGCAGGGTCATGATCTCCTGCTGTGGCCCAGATTGAAAGGTGAAGATTCACAGTATTTATCCTTTCAGCAAGTGTCTGGGGTCCTGTTACAGGAAACAGAAAAGACAATTTGGTAGGTTGTTCAAGTAGTCTTCCCACGTTGGACCACTAGCTCACCTGCAGCATAAGGGGGACAGCCGTTATCGGTATTGACTCTGTGGGGACAGTAAAAATGAATTGATGGCTCTACTCCAGCTCCTAATAGAGCAACTTGCTCTAATTGTGCCTTTTTTTCTAGACTCTATAGAGAAGAAATGTTTGGCAGAATGTAGAGGATTAACTATTCCTCTGCCACTGGAAGTGACTGACTCTGAGGAGAGCATGAGTGTGTTGGAGGCAAGACTGCCACTCAACAACTTGTATTCCAAGCTCAACATCAATTGAGAGTGAAATCAATCCATCGCTTTGTACAGGCAATACAGTATAGCACTTTCTTTAAAGGCTTTTCTCATGGCCTCTGGTCCTCTGTACACCACTGGAAGTTTTGCCACTGGTATCCATGGATCTGGAATTCAAGATCTTTCATTTAAGTCATCAAACAGCTCTTGATGGAGCTGAATACTGCTCACCTTATGAGCTCCTTTTGGCAGTGACTTAATATACTGCACATGTTCACGAGACCCATGTCACTTTATTGGATCTCTAAGGATTACAGCACAAAGCTAATGGTGCACTAGTTTCTTACTGCATCAGTTTTGAAGAGGAACAGTCTTCCTGGTAGCTTGGACGTTTCCTGAGCAATTGAAAGATCTGTACAGTTTTTCCTGAATGCAAGCTTTTTGAACATGCCAACTTGTGATTTGGGCAAGTTTTGTTTACATTAATTTTTATTCTCTAAGGAGGGTTTTCATTCAGTAACTGACTAGCACAAGTTCACGGTAGCAATTTGCTTGATGTCAAGTGCCCTTTACTACTGTTGGCTTTAAAACGACTTATGGGTACTAAGCTTCTTGCAGGATCACGCACCATCATTTATTTTGCACAACAGTCTGTTTTACATAATAAGATTTACAACATCAAAGACATCAAGAATGTTCTTTTTAAGAAAGAGAGTGTGAAAACTTTACATGCTTAGGAAAAACATTCATATCCTCTATGTATTTTTCACATAATGGAATGCCTGCTATTTAACAGCATCTAGGGATTTAAATGAAAGCTGACAACAGAAATATCCCAGACATACCTCTTTCATAAATACCTTTAACAGCTTTTAGCTTCCTGTCTTCTGGCTTTGCTTTGTCACAATAAAAGCCAAAATGTTAGCGCTACTTTGTTTACAGGATTTCCAGAATACGCCAAATCATTTCTGTGTGTGGTGGAAACCAAATAGAGATATACGAGAGCACTGTCAAAAATGCACTGAGAAGCTATCTGGCATTGTGTTTTTTCCCTTTCAGTGAAGCAGCTGCATTCCTGTGGACTCAAATTAAGGCAGGACTGAGCCCTTTCCTTTACAGCTTTTGCCTAAGGAAGGAGCTGTGGAATACAAACCATGCTTGCTTCGTCTCATAGGCCCTGCTGAAAGGGCAGGGGTGCCCTAGAGAAGTTGTGCAAAGGCTGATGAGCCTCATGTATTTGGAGAGCAAGGTGGGGACGTCTGTGCATTGCACTAGTGAGCAGAGACCTTGTCGTGTCTAGTTGTTAGACAATATTTTCTGGCATAGCAGTGCAGGAGAGGTTGTAACAATACAAAGAAGATGAGTAAGCTGCTTACAGGTGAAGTGATTAAATACACGTGGTGTTAGATCCTTGTCTTATTCTCGGAAAGAAAGGCGGTGACATACAAAGGATGGAAGAGTAGAAAGCCGGGATTGTAGAGGTGAACTTGTAACTTCTGTGGACCAGGAGATCAGGACGGGCCACTACACAATGCAGGGATTTTTATAGGTTGTTTAAAGAGTTGTTTAGTGAGTAGGATATATACTAGGAGTAATGGGTTGAAGTTAGGTCCACAAGTCTGCACATTTGATTAAAATAATTTTCAATATATTGCTTTCTGAAAATTTTAGACTCCCCATTCACTAGAGTTCTTTAAAGTCCTTTGCTGTTTCAGTGTCCTCTGTCATGCCTCTCATAACCTTGTGAAATGGTCTGGCTCCACAACTTGAACAGACTTTCTGGCAGCTGCAGTATCCAAGAATTGTGCATTTTGGGATTTCATAGTGAAAAGACATCCATGGCAAGCAAGATCTTCCCCCCCCCCAATGTTCAGACCACTTCTGTGCAACAATACAACCTATTCTTGCTATTCTGCACATAGTTGTGGGGTTAACTAATTTTGTTAAGATCTAGAACATGCTTTTAAACATACTCTGGACAAAAAATTTGCCATAGCAGGAAATGAAGAGGATGAACTAATTGGTTGTCTTTGTCACCAGTTTTACAATTCATTTTTGTGGTGCTGTGTCTTTATGAAATCATATGAATTGTATGAAATTGTCCTTGTTTGTAAGGCTCTCTTAAAATGTTTTGGATTTGCAAGCCATGTTTCAGCTATAAATACATCAGCAGATTAGAATTTCATTGCTGCAGTTTTTCATAACTGCTTCGAGCACAATCTTCATGCAAATGGAGTAATCCCTTTGCTTTGCAGTCTCTAGGTCAAAATTGGAAGAAAGTTTGCAGGGACCTGACTGCCTTTTTTAGCTGGCTCCTATGGAAGAACAGACAGACAGTCATTGGAACAGTTCGTGACATATGTTTGGCAGCAAAAGTATCCCTGATTCCAAGTTCCAGCTTCTCAGCTATGGCTGGCCCTCTTCCTGGGCACTCATTAACTTTTCTTTTAGTCATTTTACACCCTACAGGGGTAGTCTCTTTCTGCTGAGGTTTTCCTGGTTGGTTTTTTGTTGTTTTTTTTTTTTATTGCAGAAGACCTGATCTCTCCTACGTACTGGTAAGAGGGAATGTGTTGGGGTTTCCCTTAGGTGAAAGGATGTCTGTCAGAAAACATAGACATTTTTTCTTAATGAATAGGGAAGTGTGAACTGAGGAGGACAGTTCATGAGAAATACGAAGTGTGAGTCTTATCTTGTACCACATAGCCCTCATGTATGTGTGCATGCTTCTGTGAAAGGCAGAACAGTTTCATCCCGTCTGTTTCGAACACCTATGTACATGGACCAGTTCTTTTGTGCTTGAGCAGCAGGTTTCTCTAGGACCACGTGGGTGGTCACCACTTCTCAGGCTTGTGGTCTTCTTCCATTCCTGGCTACAGCATCCTGTGTTTCTGAAGAGCCACATCAGAATGATGGAAAGCACCTACAGCATTTAAAATAAGAGAGTGAATAGCAAGAAGACAAACCTCAGAATGCAGAGAGGTGACTGGCTGGGGTAATTTAAAAGAAAAAGTGGCTCTCGTCTAGCAGCTCCTTTATATCACATAGTTACTGTCCAGAATATCTCGGGAAACCATTTTGTATTCTGCTAGTGTAAACCTAGATAGCAGTTTTATCTTTAAAGATTAGGAGTTATTTGGGAAAGTTTCATTTCATTGTTGTATTTAAAATGGAACTTTCCTGCTGCTTTGTCATCTAACTGTTCTGTATATTAAACTAATTACTTTAGAGAAGCTGAGTTAAACAAATATTAATCAGACTGCATATTTTAGTCTTCTTATGGCATCAAGATAAAAATCCAGTCATTCCATGTTATAAGCACTTCCCTTCTCTTCCCTCGACTCCCCAAAAAAGGTTTATGTTGTTTGGTTGTTTGTATTCTTTGAAGAATATGAAGGTTTTGCACTCAGACAAGCCCATTTCCTTTTTTAATGGGAAAAGCTCCAAGCATTTCTTTTCAAATAGGACTAGAAAGATTAGTTTTGCAGACTTCTGTTGAGCAGTTTTGGACAACACCCTATAACAGGAAACCATGGCTTCTCCTGAATTTCTTCAAGATGAAAATAGATAACATTCCTGTTTTAATTAACAATTTGAGATTATGACAGTAATGCATAAGTTGTTTTACCCTTTTACTCTTTTTATATGAATCAGTTTAGTCCATTGTCGAACTTGAAGTTCGTTATTGACCATATGGTATTTCAACTTGCCAGTTTCTTTGTTGCAAAGAATGGCTAAAACAACCAACTCCTTATGTAAAAACAACTTTCTTAAGAGAGGGATCGGGGAGGAGACAGTGTTTAATCAGTGTTGTGAGTAATGGGTTTAAGCATAGTCTGGAAAGAAAGATCTTCAGTTAGTGATGATAGTGTGGGCCCTTAAGGAAAGAAGTGATGGAGTGAAAGGAACAAATGTTCACACTTGTGTTGCACAAAAATGTTTTGAACTTTCTCCTGAATCTTTTCCTTTTGTATTTGCTGATGACTGTAGGTCATAAAAATATTTTGGGAATGCAAACTAAACATAACCACAACTTAACAAACTAAATATAACAACTACTTTACAAAACATGAAAGCATTTTTGCACACGGAATCATGCAGTGTGGTCTGAGAAAGGATATAAATGCCTATCTAATTTATAAAAACTTTAGTTTGTGTCTGAGGAGTAATAAGCACTAAGTACATGTAATGCATGCTGACACACATGGACATCCAAGTAGTATTGCATGAACAGAAGACCTTGTATTTCTTCTTGCTGTTCTGGGTGTTGAGGACTCTGGGTGGCTAGACAGGGACTAAGACTGAAACTTCTGTCTTTACTCAATAGGATGACAGATAATTTTGTGACAGCTTTTTTCTTAGCTCATACAGTAGAATAACACGATTTGGCACTCAAGCCAAATTCCTAGTATCTGCCAAGTTTGGACTAGCAATTGTAGTCAAAGTGGATGCCCTTAATGATGAAGTGTGAGGTCAAGATTGCAGGACATGCAGTGAATGATCTGAAGATAAAAGTGCTATTATTGAAAATCTTCAGGACCGCAGAGTTAGGAGAAATTTTACTATTTCATTAAAAAGAGACTGTTAGGTATGTCTGACAGGCTCAAGACAACCAGAAACTTCTTACTAAGAACTAGTTCTGGGGGAAGTGGAATGTAATCTTTTGAACTTTGCCTCCAGAGTGTTCTTGGTTCACTGTATTCCATGGAAGACTCATCAAGGAGAGTCCCTCCTTTCTGTTAGTTTAAAAATAAAAGAAAGCAACCCCCCCACCAAACCACTAATATGCATTATATGGTGTTTAGATAAGCATGTTTTAAAAACCAGCATATAATTTTTTGCTGGTTTCTGGACTTCCAGAACCTTATACTAACCTCTTTTTCCTCTTCTTTTCTTCTTCTTTTGTTCATTTAAACGATGAGTACAAAGCAGAAAATAGCTCTCGGGCAGTAAATGCTCTCTGGCATTGGAAACTATGTGATGGTTAAGTTAAGAATTAAAAACGTGGGGTTGGAAGATGTGGTGGTTGAGCTGCTGTGCTGGCTGAGCTCCTACCCTGATGGCCAGATGTGTCTTGTTGCCATAGATTTATACTATGGCATTTCTGCAGAAGCAGGAAGAAAAGAATATTTCTAAATGGGAAAGGGAAAGACTTTGAAACAGAGAAGCTGTTTTTTCTTTGGTTTTTAGATATTTTCTGAAGTCATAATTAATTTCTTGCCTTCTAAAAGAAAACACCACTGAATAAAGGAGTGATACCTTACAGATGGCCTCACACTTGCCCTTCTGTCTGCAGAGTTCATTGCGGTACCAGAGTTTTCCTCTTGCATGTTTGTAGAGCGTCTAGCCTACGGGGCCCCCATGCTAATGGAGGCATATATGCTGCAGTATATTAATAATATTCATGCCATGCTACCACATCAATGTTATGTTTTCTGTACTATGGAATTACCCTCTTAGCCAGATAAGTGACTTAAGTGCCTGCTTTCCTCTTTCCATTCCCTGCAAAATTGAGACTCGTTTCACTGCTCACTAGCTCAGGAAGAGGGCTTGAACATGAATTTCTTTTGCAATTGCCACAGTGGGACGGTGCTTGCAAACTAGTGTAATTTGCATTGCTGTCTGAGGACACTTCCGTGGCTTAAGCACTTCAGGAGCCACCAAAGCAATTTATGCACTGGGCAGCCAAATACATTCTTTCCTGCACCCTGCTGTGTATCAAATCTCCCCCCGCAAAACAGAAATCCTGTGTATTGCTCCACCTTCCTCCAACAATCTTCTCCCTAGCTACACTTGTTTATGAAATCAGCTTGCAAGCCAGAGACCGCTCTGCAGAAGTGACCTTTCTTCCTGAAGGATTCTCCCTTTCTCCCATGAAGTTAGCAGTGCACTGTGCTGCGCCTGCAGCAGCTGGATAGTGCGGTGCGGTGGGTGCAAAGCGAGCAGGGAGAGAGCTGTTTGGGTCCCTCTCTGTTGTGATTAATTTAGTGTACGTGGGGAGCTATAAAATGGTGATGATCTTGCACTCCTGTACGGGCAACCTGACTCAGAGTGTGTCTCATGGAAGACTCTCATACTTAATTATAAGTGTCAGCTTAGAAAAACACTTCTGTTTATTTGTTACTAAATACATAGTTTAATTGCCATTGTAAATTGGTTATGTGTTCTGGTAGTAAAGTGCAGCTTATTTTTAAACTGAAACTGACTTTTGCAAATAATATCCTTCCTACAGCCTGTTTGCAGTGCTGTGGCTGAGTAGCTGGAGGGGGAAAAGAATGTGCTATTTCCCATAAATAACTGTTGTGCCAACAGAACAGAGGTACAATGGGGGAAATGATAGTATGGATGCTTATACATTGATTTTTTTTTTTTGTTTGTTTGATAGGAGGAACATAACAATGAGATTAGAAGATTTAACAAAAGGAAAATAAAAAGGTAGCAATTGGTTTACATTAGATTAGTGTCTTCTTATCGCATGAGTACTTGATATTTTATAGCAATAGATGCCAAGCTAGTACTTAAAGCATATATAGCTTGATTTATATTCAGGGGCCTAGTGACTGGTACTGTTTTAGGAAGAAAGGGTATATGGTTTTAATATGTTAAAATTTGTCTTCAGCAGCAGAATGGTTTTTAAATACTATTGCCTTTTCCTGTCTGCACACTTCTCTCGTTCTTCATTTCCCAAATTCCACAAGATCCAACCATCTGGCTTTCTCATTATTTGGCCCATTGTATATTGTTAGTCTACCCTTCCCAAAAGAAGGGAAGACAATGAAATTCCATATTTAATTTTGCATAGTTACTCATTCCCTATTTGGAGTCAGATTTTAGTTTAATTTGTATTTCTTTACATGTTTCTTGGTCCTGCCTGGTTGTACGCCATGTTACGCCAGCTGATGGTTCCTGGCTCAGTGTGAAGGAAACACGTGTGCTGGATGGGGTGTCTTTTTTCACTTGTTGGCTAAACTTTGGGGTTTTCTTAACCCTTTGTGCAGCAAGGAGACATACACTTTTTCCGTGACTTGAGGACAGGCTCAACAGCTGCAGCCTGTAGACTGGCCAGCCTTGGGGTAGGTCTTTGTTTGGAGCTGCCTGTTCTTTTTCAGGAGCTGTGGTCCCAGAAACTCCTGACTGAGAGGTTTCCTTGTGAATCCCCTCTGCAGGGACAAGGCAATGACAGCAATTGCCCGTGCTGAAGGCTGTGTTAACCTCCTTAGTCCCCTGTAGTGTGGGGAAGGGGAGAGTGATGGCTGTGAATAAACCCTTTAGAGTGGACTGTTTCTATCCCCATGTATCTGAAGCTCTGTTCCACATGAACTGGAAAGGCCTCTATGGCCTCGAGGAAGGACAGCAGTCAAGGATTGGGAGAAGTTAGCAAAATCTGTTGGCATTAATCCAAATTAACCTTTGAACACCTCACGTTTTCTGAATGCAGTTTTTTTTAAATGGCAGCAGACAGCGGTAAATGATCTTGTTTAATATCTCTGGGCTTCAGTGAATGTGAAACATTAGTATGAAATCTCCTTATTGTTATAATAAATATCTGGTTTAGCCTGATAAGAGGTGAGATGGTTCATAAAATGCTGGATGAGTAAGCCTACAGAATCTGTTTAATTGAATCTTCTTTATTACAACGTCAGAGTAGTCGAAAATAGAGGTCTGGGGAATTGTGGTAAAATGCTGCTTTGGCATTTTCTCGTTGGTGGGCTGGGCTGGTGATGATCCTGCATTGGGTCCCCTTGAAACCAATTGTAGGGTTGGGAGGCACATAGCTTAATTTCATAGATCAAATAAGGAAGTGAGGTTGAATTTAACCATAGTGTTTGAAGTAGAAGGAAATGTGTTTCTTAATGTCACTGTTTTTCCTTTTCTTTTAGAAACTCTATATGTTATACCGCACAGGGAACTCTTTAAGAGTTGTGTCTCTGAGTCCCTGTTGTTTACTGATGTGACCTTTTATATAGCTCTCAGATGTGGTGGGAGTTTTTTCTTCATGTAAAATGAAGCTGAAATTTAAATTTCCTCTACCACTCACATTGGCATGGCTTGGTCTTACACAAGGTGAATAAGTATCTCTGCCTCAAGTGAGTAATCTGCTGGAGCTAGTTACATGAGAAAGGACTCTGAGAAAGGTTAGTGCATGCTACTTTAAAATATCCAATTGCTTATATAAGACCTTTGTTTTAAGTGACAAAAAAAAGACAGAAGCACAAAAAAGTTATTAGCTATCACGTCATTTATAAAACCTAAGCACTTCAAAGCAAGCTAACGAGTAGTTAAGGGGATAATAAATCTTATGCCTAGGTGGTAAATACCCACATTATACTTGACTAATACAAATAAATGCTTATTTTTTCACACATAGGTCTGAGTTCTGACCTATGGATTTCTGAGATTTCTTAGAAGTTACTTCTCATTTTATGTCATGATCTTACTATTTCCTGCCGTGCTGCAGCCTTCTTATCATCTGGGAAGAATCATGTCAAGTTATCAAACAGACTAATTGGTTTAATATTTGGCAATTGAAAACTGATTCTTAGCCAGTGATAAAATCACTTTTGTTTTAAATGTTAGTGTCTTTGGCAGATAGAAGTATTAGATACTTTGATAGGATTTTCAGAATCGCCCATGGGTTTTGGACGTTTAATTCCCATTAATTTCTGAGAGGTTCTTTGCTTCCCTCAGGACACTTTCCAAATCCCAGCCTTTGTAAACCTTCTGGTAATGGCTGGTTTTAAAATCTTTACAGTTTCAACTTAATGGCAAATCTGTTTCTCACCCAGTTTCTACAACTATAAAAGGAACATAGGGCTTTCCTTGGAGTCCTGAGCAAGGGAGGCAGCCAGAACAAGCACAAATAGGATCACGGTGACAACCTCACTAAGACCCTGACACCTCTTTGGGAGGGAGCTCTGTTTGCTTTTGCAGAGCTGCGGGCAGAGTGCACATCCTCTCCTCTAAATGAGCTGCTTCCCACTGGGACCGAGGGGAGGGCCATGGCTTGCAGGCTCAGAAATAACCTGCTGCTCATGAACTGGCGAGGGCTGCTGGGGTGCCCACTGCTGTGCTGCACCTTCACGTCTCCCCACGCAGGGAGCTACGCAGAAATTCTTGAAAGTGTTGCTAAAATCTGATGGTTTAAGAATTGGGGTAGATCTCATCTCCTTTGACTTGTTATATTTCATATCTTGGAGCATGATCCTGTAATAGAGGGATGCTCAGCTGGAAGGCTGCAGCTCTGAAGAGATTAGAGAAAGGCTGGTATTAGCCGCAAAACCTTGCCGTTTTGTTTGGAAATGTACAGCTTGAGGAGCTTAGTAAATTCTGGGTTAAAAGTAGTAAGTAAATTCAGAGACACACAATATGGCCTGTGAAATCTGGGCTGATGACTGTGAGAAAGCAGAATGTGTAAAACAATGAGGCTGGAAGCAGGCTGGGAACACAGGGAGCTGCGCAGCCTTAGGCTAGCCTGGGAGTTGCGATACACGTGATGAAAGCAGCCTGGTCCAGTAGGGAAATTCTGCCTGAAAACTTTACTTCTGCCCTGAAATCATCAGCCTTCATCTCTGTACTGCTGACATTTCTTGGCTCAACGATTTGACTTGTCAAGAGCAAAAGACAACGTGAGAAAAAACATTTTGCAATTCATGTTGTTCCTTTGCGTTCGTTCAAAATGGCTGCTGGGCAAGGGACAGAAAGTCTTTTTCCAAAGTTTAAGAAGGTGAAACACAGCAGAGTGGCCCTGGGTCATGCTGTGTAGTCTGGCTGTGTGAAGCATTAGCAGTAATCCTCCAGGAGTTACTCTGGAATGCCTGAAGCTCCTGAATGGTTTCCTAAACGGGCCTTTTCCTCATCACAAGGAAGGGCGGGGAGACAAAAGTGACGTTTGAAATGATCTTTTCAAACCAGGGCTTGCAAAAAATGCATTGCTGTTGATCAGAGACGCCATTGTAAAAATAAAGGGCATCCATTATGCCATCTTAATTTTTCTGACTTGCATTTGTTTGCTGTTAGTAAAGCCCCGCCCTTTGCCTTCAAAAGCACTGGGGAGATGTGCAACATAAAAGGAACGATCATGGAGCCACCAAAGAGTCCCGTCTTCATTGTTGTTTATACCAAAGTATTGTGTTATGCTATTGGCAAAGTAATTTTCAGCTCCAAGTGAGACAAGATCAGTCACAGTGGTTTTCACAAGATTGATGTGAAGAGCTAGAGTGGTGCTAATTAATCAGAGATGGGGAGAGCGTGTGCCTGCATTCTCAATTAGTGTAACATTTCCTAAATTGGAAAGGAGCTCTGCCATACAGTAATACTATAGCAAAGCCTGACGGGTGCAGAGATACAATTCATAATGAACTACTTTAACTCATTACTTGAACACTTGCACCCCAAGACATTATTGAATGGTGAGCCCAGAGTGATTTTCTATTGTAGGCACTGCAGTGCTGGGAATCACCAAAAATGCTTGAAAGGCAGCATTGCCTTTTATTTAGAAGATGTTATATAATTAGGTTGCTTAATTATATTTTTACTTAAACAGAAAGAGAAATGAGTGTTTTTTAGAGTAAATCATCTTTGACATAAACAATACTTAGTTACAGCTGCTTTTCACTGTTCTTTGAAATCCAGTCTCTTTTAAGAAAAACTGCAGGTTGTGATAGCCTCTACAACACTGTAAATGATAATAAAATGGAGTCCTGCTTTGTTCCAGTACTGCACATGGAAGTTTAAAAATGAAAACTGATCTCCAACCTAAAAAAAGTGCAGATGGTAGGATGGAATACTTTCTTTGCTTGATATCTAAATTAATTTCACTCTTAAACACTAGTATTTGTGTTTGTTTGTTCTTATGTTACGACAAAGATACTTCTTCTTGGCCTATAGGTAGAATAACCTATAAGCCATTGTGATCCAAAGTAGCATAAGATTTTTGTAAAGTCTTTGAAAGTAAAGTGATTTAGCGGTATAGAAGCTTTAATTTTATCCAGATTTGTAGTTTACATCAGGCACAGCTGTTGAGTAAACCTGCAGAATGAATTAGAAATGGATTAATGAAGCTCTAAGACAAATACATTAGAATATTTTAAACAGCTCTCAAGGAAACAGTTTTATTTAATTTTAGTAATGTAATAGCTTTATACTCTGAGCAAAATAAAGTAAAACAATAGACTCAAATTCTAAATTGACAGCCAACGTATAATTTTTTTTTTCCACAGGCTCTTGAAGTATGCAAACCCATATAATTATTTTCTGACTAGTGAAATTGGTTCATATGGTTTATGGGGGAAAGAAGCCCTCCCTAACAAATACGGTCTGTGGCAGCTGGCCCAATACCTGCTATGCAACTGCAATGGCTATAAAACCAGAGATAACGGTCCAATTTCATTTGTAGTTATGCTGCTATAAATCTGGAGTAAGTTCATTGGTCTGATTCCAGCTTTAGAAAGTTACTTTTTTCTCTCCCAATCTCTTTCATTTCAAGCCATGTTCTATGCATTATAGTGTGGTTGAAATGTGTCTGATATCTTTGATAATCTTAAGTCAGAAATAGGTCACTGATGTTTGATTCTCCACGGGAAAAATACTCAGTTCAGCAGCCAGACAAGGGGAGGGAAGGGACGATAGCTCCTGATAGATTTACTCAACTTAAGAAATCCTCAAACTGATTATGTGCCTTATTCAAATTTCTGTGTCATTTCTGCTGAAACAGCCCTTGAAAACGTGAACTTCTGATGCTCTTAGGTTTGATGGAGAAACTGGGGAACTAGTTGCTATCTTAGTCTTTGGGTTGTTGTCATCGTCCTTTGAGCATGTGTTGCTCCTGTAGCCTGGCTAACACAACAGGAGCTGCCTAGCAAATTTAAGCAAGTGCCAGCAGGTTTACTTGTCTTAATCATACTGCTGTAGTTAAAACTGCTGCAAATCTCTTGTAGTTCAGAATATTCTCCTTTTTACAGTTTAGCTGAAGTGTTACTACCCGAGAATTTAATTTGGCAGGAGGAAGATTGTACCTGTATGGAAGGAGTGGTGGACTCCTACTGGTAGACATGCTCTCGCTGAGTTGCTCTGTAGCTGTTTGCTTGAAGTATCACTGTTGAAGCTGGCTAGAGATGGATTTATTATTTTTTTTTCTGCTTATTTGTGGTGTTTGCTTGCTTTACAATTGAATCTATACCTGTAAGAAGCTGAGAAGGGATCAGGAATGCTTAACAAAAGCGCAGGTACTTGGGAATCTGGATAGAACAGTGTTTGTAAGAAATAATTTTTCTTGCCTCACACTCAAGACACGCAAGGTACACTCTTCACCTAACCAAACAGGTCAAACAGAGCTTAGCCCACTCTTGAGAGATTAGAAAAGCCTGTGCATGTAGTTAAATTCTAGTGTGGTGGAACAAATCCTCTGGTTGACTGCCTAAGGTAGATTATTATTCTGAAAATGCTACTGAAATAAGAAAGCATGTATAGGAATTTGTCTTGGCCCACTCTTTCTTGCATTGCTTGGTATTTGGCTGATCTGCCTTGGATTTACCTGCTCTACACCCTGCAGGATCACCTGGAGTGGCGTATGTGTGTTTTTTCTCACTGCAATGACTTGGCTATGCTTAAAGTCTGTGTGAGTAAAAATAAGTAAAATTCAAGTCAATAAAATATAATAAGTAGCATCCCTGTTGCAAGTACAAAATGATCCTCCTGCACCTCAGTCACACAGTTGTACAGCAGAAAACGCTTCCTAGACAAAAACGTGATCTTTCACAATCCAGAATATATTTTCCCACTTCTATGTGACTTCATGGTCTAGTCAGAAAAAGCTCCCATTTTTTCTCTTAGCCTATAATTTGTCTGTCTTTGTTCCTACTTTGTTGAGTGCTGTAATCAATCCAAATTATCTCCACGTTTCTGCATCTGATTTCAAAGGATGGTATCATGCCATATCTAAAACCATTGGGGTTACCAATTAAATAAAATATTGCAGAGTGGGTTACCATATTAGCAACCTTTGTTCAGAATATTTTTGCAAAGATAATCTGAGTTATTAACTAGCTGAACAGGGACACAAGTTTTGTCATTAAATGCAGCTAACTGAAAATTGAGTTAAGTCTTCTAATTATATGGACAAACAGCCCTGGAAGCTGTTTCTGTTCAAGCCATTGTTTTCTGATCAAAAGGAGTTTGTGATGGAGTAGTCTTTTTTTATGAGATGGGAAATGTGAGTTGTATGAAATGTGCTACCTTAACGTCAGCTGTTATGTATCAGTGTTTTCAAACTTCTCAGAATGAAACCTGATCCTATAGTAAGCTATAATGATAGTTTGGGGTTTTTTTGTGTGGAAAGCACGTATTTCTTGTCTTTCTGTCATCTATTTAATTTTATCCTTAATGTTGGATGTGGCATTTTCATGTTTTCAGTGACTTGTGTGAAATGGGGTGATGTTTTAGTCCCATTTCCAAAGGAGCAGACAGTAACTGTCCATGAACGCAGCTCTTCAGGGAGGAAATGCTGCAGATCTTTTAATCTGTGAGAGGGGGAATGAAAACTAGCACTCAGAAGCTGAAGTCTCACAAATAAAAAGGATGCACAGTCATGGACCACTGATCTAAGCATTTTTCATGGTCCCAAGTTCTTATGCCATCTCTTCAGAAGGAGCTGTGTTGGGGTTCTGGATGCACTTTTTGCTGATGGATATGCTGGAGGGTGACTTTGTGTCAACAGTGCCGTGTACCTGGCATGGAAGAACCAGGAAACAGTTTGCAAGGTTACCTCACCTGATTCAATGCAGAACAGAGCTGGATATCTCTTCCCAGCTCTCTTCAGTCTTAGGGAGCGAGTTCCTGTTTAGGACCATTTGTTTGTGAAGCCCTTGAGCTAATAAGCCTCTTTATTAACCAGTAGCTCTGGGTTATCTAATCCGGACACACGAGCTGGCTGCCTGGTGGGACTGCTTAGGTCCTGAACCAACGGTAGCGTCTGGGATTTTCTTTGTCTGTTTGCCAGCTGGTGAGAAGCTTGACTGAAAGGCAGAAATTAAAATCTAAAGAGAGCCTTAATGGAAAGGCCAAGCAGATGGAGATCAGCGTGGAGACTGGTAAACAGGATAGTAAGACATAAGACACAACTTGTACTGTTGCCCTCAGGCTGCATCTGTTACTGGAAATAAAACTTGGGATTGTCATTATTTTAACTTGCCAAATATATGTGAGCTGACAAAAAGCAATTCTCATGTCTGTAAGCATTTTCATGATAACGCATCTTACGTTTCCGCATTAGGACACAACCCTATTGCAGCAACTTCACCTCGTAATGCAGACACTGAACACATGAAGGAGTTGAGTGTTTTCACACTCGTATTCAACACCATGCATTTACTGTTAATCATTGATAAATTGTATGCCAGGCCAGCTGTACAGTTTAATTTCTGCCCTCTGTCTATTTGCAAATAACATGACTGTATACTGAGTCATATACCAGCTACTTTATTGACAGTAACTTTTTATAACCTTATACCCATGGCTATGTTTAAGTGGTTTATCATTGGCTATATATCTAAGAAATAAATTAAACACAGTTAGTTATACCAGAATTACTCTTAAGTAAAGCTGTGAAGTGATTATGGTATTTTTAATAAGCAAAGAATTTGGAAACCACTATGGTTTCCATTTTTACAAGAGAATTAGAGTAGTTATGTGTTTTAGTGACTAAAATAAAAAACAAATTGCAAAGCATGTTTTTAGTCTATTAATAAACTTGGCTAAAATGCTGATTCTTCAGATGCATTGTACTAGGTAGGAAAGGATGATGTTAGTAATAACACAGCAGCCTTTCATCACCTCTGTAATTGGAAAGCCTTGTTGATTTTAACTTTTTTGATAATTTCATTTTTATTGTTTTGTTTTATTAGGTTTTTTACTTTTCATTTTTTAAATTTTTGGAATAGAAAAGTGAAGATGATGTTGAAGAAGTACCATGTAGATGTAGGCATGCAAGTATAGTCCTGTTTTGAATGGAGTAAAAGTTTCTAAACGGAATACTTTTAAGTTACAGGTTATTCCTGTTCATTCCTTGTAGCACAAAATACAAATCACCTATTTAACATTTTAAACTTTCAACTTTAGGAGCTGTGATTTGAAAATATTTTGCCCATCGGTTTGAATGAATATTTTTGGTCATGCTTTTTCATTTCAAAAAATTATGGTAAATGAGCGTTTAGCATGGGTCAAGTGCATCCAGGATGATGGTTTAGTGCCCAGTATAAAGGTGCGTTTTGATGGAGGCATATTTGCTGGTAGATATAAGGTCCTTTACTGCTCTGGGACCTTGACCTCGTGTCTCTTCTCTGCTCCCTGTCCTGGTTCTCATGTTGGTAAAATGGATTCTTACTCATCTCTATGAAGTCCTCTGAGATTGGCATGGGGAAAATGATCAGTAATTAAAAACAAAGTTAACTTGGTACTTGACTGAGATGTAAGGATGTTGGTAATTCAATGTTTCCCTCTCTAGAACAGTAAAGTTTTGGAGCTTTGGTTTATGTCAGCATTTCACAGTCATTCCAAGAAGCTGAATTTTATATCTGTGGGTTTTCTTAAAGTTTTGTTGGGTTTTTTTCTCATTTGGATAAACTGATTTTGACTTGAGCATACATTTGGCAAGATCCACATAGGTCTGACTGTGTTTGCTGTGTGCTATGCTGTGCAGCTTTTTTTGAGGGACAGCATCCTGAAGTAGATGATTACGAGTGGTTGTGTAGTGAACTCCACAGTACTGCTTTATTGCCTAAGGGACTGGATGCCAATATCTTCCTATTCAATTAAATTCTAGGGATCCTGGGAGTGTTGTGTAGTCTGAGCCCCTGTGTAGGATAGGCATAAAAACCTATCCAGTACTTTCAAAGCCAGGAAGTTCTTGCTAGTGTTTGTCCTTTGCATCAACACAGTTTTTGTCTACAGACTGACTTTACATTAGCTTGGTTAATTCCCCTTGCTGCTAGTTTAAGCTGATTTCTGCCTCAGCCACTCTGGGGTAGGTTAAAACTGGATGTCTTCCAGGAGCTCTTAGAGCCCACTGGTCAGCTATTGCTCAAGGAACCTGTATAACTGGCAAATTAATTTCTGCCCTCTTGAAATTAAAAACAAATAAATAATTGCTACAGGGTGATAGTGCATTGTAATATAAGTAATAAATTCATGGTAAATTATATTTATACTGAAACAAGGAGACACCATGTATCTTTGGTGATTTATACACACAATCTGCCAAGTTACTGAGCTAATATTAATTTGTGGGAGACATCAAACTTGCTCTACAAGATAATTTAGATTATCTCTTGTACAATTCCAGTGCATTCACATGGAGCTGTGCGAACAGTAAAAATATTAATAAAAGACTTAGAAATAGGAATGCTTACGGGAAAGGAAAACCCCTGTATGTCCCTGAATAAATCTTGATCCTTACATGCTGGTTTATTTCTTAATACTCATTCTATTCTTGTAGATTTTCTATAGTTTTCTAGCCTGTGTTCATCACCATGGTATTTGAATGCTTTTGGGTAGTCCATTAAGTAGCATGTTCATCAGATCATTATACCCTGTCACCGAGGAGAGGATTAAATAGTGATATTGTATCTATTAATCTGGGAAACTGTGCTTCAATTACAGCAGACTGGAGAACAGATGAAGAGATGAGTTTTATTGGTGTATGGCTTTGATAGAATACTGGTGTTTTACTTAATATGTTATTTTTTCTAATATATTTTTCTTTAAAAAAAAAAATAAGATTAATTGAAAGTCCACATACTGATACAGGAGAATTACCTATCTCTTACTAGGTAATTATCAAATGACATATAATAGTCACAAAGAAAAGAATGTTAGAATATGTCTGTCTATGCAAGGAGAAAAAGTAAAACATTCTTATTTAAAAACTGCCATGCAAGTAAGCAGTCAATCTCCAAGGAAGATGTGAGGAATAGAAAAACTACTGAAATATATTTAAATAAGAATATATCCACTGTAGAGGAAAACAAACCAGAAAATTCCATCTCCTAGTAGTCAAAAAAGGGAAAAAAATCCGTCTGCCAACACCTGGGATTGGAGGGGACGCAAATGAACATCCACCTAAGTAATGATAAAATATTAAAGAAATATTTTAAACTATCCCCATGCAGCATTCATACTTCACTTCGAGTATGTGCACAGGGACATAGAATACTATGTAGTTAGATTATATTAGCTTGCTGGAGCTAGATGGAAAAATGCAGAAGTTATGTAAAGGTTTTTAAACACAGATACCGCATCCCGGCAGGAGAAACAACTGCTGGGAATGGTGACATGTAAGGGTTCTATAAATTTTTAATTAACTGAATTAATTCCTTTTTTGATATCTTTTGACTACATAATTGAGAGGAAAGTTTTCCAGAGTGGTGGTGTTCTGCAACCTTTACCTTTTTAAAATGTAACAAAGATTTTATGAAACCACCATGTTAAGATACTTGTCTTCATCAAGTTATGCATTTTTCATTTATCTTTTCTTTAGAACCAATTTTTTAAAGCCTAGGAGGGGAGAAACTAGCAAAACTTGTATGTTCAGCTGAGAGAACTTTGTGGCCAGAGTTTTACAGGTGGTATTAATAAGATTATGATTATAACAGCAGCCAAAGGGTCTGAAATACGTATTCTGAGAAGGCTGTTGTCGGAGCGGAAGGCGCATTGACAGTGGCTCAGCATCTGTTTGGACATGGCTCTTCCAGAATTAAAAAGGTACAAGTTTAAAACAGGAGATTGTCCCATAGTGTAGCAGGCTTAATACTGCTTCTGTGATGACCGACCCATTGTAACAGAGCCCCAGACTGGAACGTGAAATGGTATCATATCAGGGTCATGTTACCTGGGTTCTGTTGTCCCTGTTTTGTTCCCAACGCCTTGTGTCATCAGAAATATGGGAACCATGGGGTTAGCAGGAGGTGATGGGAGAGAAAGCAAAAATAAATGTGAAATGTCCTTTGGGTTAAAATACCACTGTGGGGAAAACACAGAGACTGCTTCCTGAATGCTTCTGAGTATGAATATTTCTCATAAGTGGAATGAGATTTAGTAAGTGTGTTGTATGTCCATGCTTTGTAATAGAAACAAAACTATATAAAGAACAATGTGCAAGCTTTCAAAATGCATTCATTCAGTGGATTGCTATACTATCTATTTCTTGACATTTGTAATTTGTTTAGCTTGTTTTTACTAAAATAGTTAGCTCACCCCCATGATTGTCTCTAAAAGTGTTGATGATAAGCAGTTAGCTATGAAATCACTTTATCACAGTTTCTTAAATGCAGTTTGTTGATTGACCAATGACAATATACTAATTAATAATTACCTGTAACTCTTTTTGATTTATCTTGTTTTACAGTAAGCTACATTTAATAATAGCAACCTTGCTTTGCCTCCAACCCTCTAGAGACTTGCTTAAGTAATAATTACTTGCAGATGCAGCTCATTTGTGCCCTGATTCACACCGGTTCAGCCCCAGTGAGGTCAGGCCTTTCACATTTGTGTTTTTCATCTTTAAGCAAAACAATATGTTGATAGAGAAGAGAATATGAAAAAGAAATACTGCAGGATTTGTGTATATGCTGCCCACAGAACCAAGGGCTTTGCCTTGCAACTTCTGGAGAGGCTTCCTCAAGCAGTCCCCACAGGCTGAAGGTAATAGGGACTGCCCTCCTTCTGCTACATGATCAGTTTTGGCTGAAAAGTTGAAAAATTGCTTTTGGCCAGTATCATAACCTGAAGTGCAGATCAGGTGGCTTAATTTCTCAGGCTGATGCTTCTGTCCACCTGTCTGTCCTCCCAAAAATCTTTGCATCTACTGGCAAGACTCCTGAATGTGATGGGACAGGAAAAGCGGGGTTAGGAGAACTGAATACAGTGCAGTTTGACAAGTTTCCTGAAAATGGAGGCCAGGGCAGAGAAACACAGCTCTGTTCTGAAAGGAATGGAGCTGCAGGGACTGTGCTTTCATGAGACATCAGCGAATCCCCTAGGGAAAAGCTGTTGCCAGTGCCTTGACTCTGGGATGTGGGAACTTTAAATCAGATTACACACACTATTAGACACTGGTGAAGCTAACCACAAGGCACAAAATCCATTGCAAATCCAAGTTCCATTAGTTTTGCTACCCAGCTTCCTATCATTCGTATGAGAGTCTGTTCCTATGAGATGCTGAACACCTTTAGCTAAAGTAGAGTCTGATCATTTCTGTTCACTTGCCTTCAGCCTTTCCTGGCTCTTATGGGGATTTAAAGAGTTTTATGTTGCATAATCGAACCTCTTCTGAGTAGGCATTAGAGAAGAGGACATGGGAAATCATCCTATGACAGGTTTTAGTCATGAAATATCAAAAGTGCTTTTGCCTGTGTGTGCCAAGTAAGGAAAGCTCCATATATTTGCATGCATTGTCTTTGGGAAGCAATGAAAAAGATAACTGACCACTTGGTTTTCTGGGAAAGAAAGGGGCATTATTGGGGAAGATACTGGAAAAGTTAATTAGAATACTAAATGAGCAAATATTTTACTGTCATTACTTAAGATTTCCTAGGAAAAGAGATAACTTAACATTAATTGCCTGTCAGAGAAATGGTGGAGGATTATGACAAATGAATATGTAGGATACAGGATGAACATTCAGATACAGGAAAAATAGGGCAAAACAAATAATATCAATAATAATAATTTGTGAATGTATATGTGTCAGAAATAGTTGAAAAATGTTCTTAAAATCTAATTAATCTTGTATGTGTGTGCATGCGCATGCAATTTTTTTTATTGGATTAGCAGAGACATCTTTCAGAATTATGAAATACAGGCTGTATTCTCCAATAGTGAGAGCTCTTATAATTGCCAGAAGTACAGTAAATGTCCCTATCATTCTCTGGGTTTAATCTCAGCATAATTAGCTCCTTGCACAATAGAGTGTTTAATTTGAATGGCTGCCAAGGCTCATTAAGTTAGAGAAGTAGTTCCTGAGATCTCTGTTGTTAAAATTGGGACTCTTATATGAGAGAATTTTCACTGGAGGTGTCACAGGGTTCTTTTTGATATTCCAGTATTAATTTTAGGCAGGAAACTAAATATTTAAAGAGATACTGATGCATCTTTCTACCAGATGCTAGAAGTTGGACTTCACACCTTGCTCAGAAATGTTTCTGCAATCTAGCAGATCTTTCAGAGCAAACTGGGACACAAACAGTGTGCAATTAGTACTGCCTTGAGCAGTGAAAGAGAATATTTCTCTAAGGAGGGGTGTGTATCCGTTTTTGCTGTTGATAGTTGCAAAACAATTACTCTTCTTAATTTGGAGAATAGGAACCCTTAACAGTGAATATTATTGTGATTTATTTGGAATAATGAAATCCTTTCATCAGATATTTTCACTTATATTAAATAAGAATACATCCACGAGAATTATTATTAAACAACAGTTTAATATGAATCCTCGACTCTGATTATCTCTGTTCTGCTTCTTGGAGTTGTTTTCCCACTGCAGAAGACTATTTCAGATGTGTGTAGCTGGCAGTGGGACTACAGTGCTGACTGAAGGTTATTGTGTTCCTTGTGTTACCTGGCAATTGCCTGTGACTCATTCATATTGTCACCTAAATTAAAGCAATGCTAGACTGCATCATCTTGATGGATCTCATATTTCTGTTTTTTCAAATTGGAATACTAACAGTGCTACTTCATGTCACTTCTAGAGTGTCTGAAGCTAGATGTCAAAGGCTGTACCAAAAATGTTTGAAAAATATCAAAAGCCAACCAGTGTGTTTGCAGAGTTTGAAGCTGATTCTGTGCAGAATCACATGTTTGTTTACACCACTGAGACCTTGTCTGTGTTGCCCATTGCTTAAGGTGTTAGATAGCTACATAAATACAAGCTGATGTGAAGGAAAAAAGCTCCTAAAAAAAAAAAAAAACCAAACAAAAAAAACCCTGACATGTCTATAGACCCCATTATTTTTCTCAGAGTTTGGATATTTTATTCCTTTCTGAAGTTTTTTTTTTTTTTTTTTTTTTTTGATTTGTAGAGCAGGCAGTATCTGTTCCTTTATCATGTGCTTTGTGATGGTCTCAGGACAGTAGAAATTATATATGATAAAAAAACAGTGAAGAATCAGACCCCTCAAGAAAAGAAACTTGCTGTGTTCATTGCTGACAGTACTGAAGTCTGAAATTTGAGAAAGCTATACCAGATGTCTTTTCATATAGATCTTGTACTTCTTTGTATTGACTTGTGTTTCCTGTCTCTTGATATTCCACAGCACTAGCCCAAGACTAATGGACATGGTTTCCATTTAAATTTTCTTAAACATACAGGAGGGTTACTGTTGGAGTCCGTCATGGTATTATGCATATGTGAAATTAAAAAAAAAAAAAATAAATTTCTGTGGATCACATTTCTTCAGATGTGGCATTATCTGCATGAGATTCTCAAATGCTTTGCCGTGGTAGTTAGTATGCCCGTGTGGAAAAATCCCTTCTTTTCTCTTTTTGAGACAGTCTGGGAGAATTGTACAGGCATCAACTTAAAAAAAAACCTGAATTCTGGTCTGGATGCTCTGGTTTGGAAGAGGAAGAGCTGCCTCATCTCTGTTTCTATTCTCCCTATGATCCTTCTACTATATTTTTTTAATATTACTTGCTGGTTCTATGAAGCAAGAACTGTGTCTTGCGCTCTGTTTGCATAGGACACAATGGGCTCAGCTGGGCTTCTAACTTCTACCAGAATATCAACATAATTAGTACTGGCTTCAGACTGCAGAAAGATGTGGAGGATGAATTATTTGTTTATTTAAGAAAAGCCTAAAGAGCTTAGACAGCAAAATTAGCATGAATTATACATTGCCTCAAAGTGGCTCTTTACATATTTGGCTTATTCCAGTGCAGGTGATGGAGCTGTGGATATCAGTATTTTCAGTGTGTGATACCATTGTACCACAACTAAATGTCACCTTTAGAAAAATACTAACATGGACATAGAGGTCAAACTAGAGGTCTATTTAGCCTAGTATTTTGTGTGTTTTG
This sequence comes from Antrostomus carolinensis, assembly GCF_000700745.2. NCBI lineage: Eukaryota > Metazoa > Chordata > Aves > Caprimulgiformes > Caprimulgidae > Antrostomus > Antrostomus carolinensis. The sequence goes on along the minus strand of NW_010311373.1, from coordinate 1,995 downwards.
GTTACTAATAAGACAGGCTGCTGATTAGGGAAGAGGGTAAGAAGGTGGCGATGCGTTTGCTGCCCACCCTGCCAGAGTGATGGCCTGTTGAGTGGCTTTTTCAGCCAGAGCTGGTATCTGCATAGTTGTTTTTAATAACCTTTGATTGGATTTTCTGCCAAGCATTTGTCTAATCAAGTTTTTGCACCATTTTGTACTTTTGGCCTCTGCAGTTCCCTGTAGTGATGTGTGCCTTAGGCCAAAGGAAGAAGCACTTTTTTTTGTTGGAAAACTACTGCCTCGTAATTCCACCTGATGCTCTGGAGCTCTTGTGTTGGCACAAAACATGAACAGTAGCTCTGTGTTTGTCTTCTCCGTGCAATTTCTGATTTTTAGTGACTGCTAGTATATTCCTCTCTCTCCACCCTGAATCATCTCTTTTCCAGGCCCAGCCATGTTTTTTTCCTTTCAGAACAGAAGCCATTGCATACCTGTGTTCATCATTCATGCCTTTCCTGATAATTCTTTTGCATCCTTTTTGAGAGGAGCAAGCATTCAGGACATGGGTTTGTGAGATGGTCATGATGGTGTTTCACCCTTCTGTAATTCTTTCACAGTAATTCCTTGGGTTCTGTTTGCCTTCAGGCTGCTGTGGAGCATGGAGGTGACACATAGAGAACTGCCAGCCTAAGTGATTACTCTGAAGTCTTCCCTGAATATTAACAGCTAATTTCAAGTCCATCATTGTATATATAATTAGGGCTGATTTCTGCATTGATTGTCATTGAATTTCATCTGCTGTTTATTGCACAGTGTTGCAAGATCCTTGTACAACTCTTTGCAGTAATTTTTGGTGCAAGACAGGTGGCAAGATCTGCTGATCACCAAACTTGTTTATTTTTAAATTATCTACAGATAACTTTTAAACTCCAATTCCCAATTAAATTAAGATTTGAGTACCTGTCCTGAGTGGGAATCCCTTCAGTGTCAACTGCCTCACATAGAAAAACCTGGCTTATTTAGTACCACTGTTTGTTTCCTATTTTTAAACAGGGTTGCATCAACTTAACATGCCATGTGAACATGTATTTATTTTGATACGTTAGTGTTGCCCCACCTAGGATATTCTTATTTTAAGTAAAAGTGTTTTTGCAAATAAAGTGGGAACATGTTTAAGTTCATTTACCCTCATACTTTCCTTATCATGATCTGTACAAGTGTTTTTGCAAATAAAGTGGGAACATGTTCATTTACCCTCATACTTTCCTTATCAGGATCTGTATCAGTTTAATGGAAATGGATTAGAATTTAATTTGATATCATAGTATGTGAGAAACCTTTACAGAGATGAGCATATGTGGAGCTGACAGTAACATTTAATTCCAAAATGTGCCAAAAAAATCAATAAAATTTATTTTTAAATAAATTAGGGCCTTAAGGCAGCTTTTTAATATGTAAAGTTACAGCTCTGAATTTATATTCTCTAGATTTGTCTGAGTCACTGAATTCGGCTAAATATTTCAACATTTAATAAAACCCTACCATATATTATTTTTTAAGGATCTCAGAAGCTGTCATTTAGAGATGTCTTTCTCTTCATCAAATAATTAAGAGCAGCCAATTTTAGTCAGAATAATGCTGGTCATTCTATATTGTTATTTTAAAAACAAATAAAAATAACCAATGACACATGGATGCTTAAAATTTACAGCTCTACCTGCTTACAGGCTATGATTTAGCCAGTGAAGCAGAAGAAGGTTGGGGAGGGAAATGCAAGATCCTCAGAGAAATCACAGGATAAAATTGCAAAAAAGTTAGAAATCTCTTTGAGTTGAGGAGCTGTGAAGAAGATACAGCTTTCATCCTAAGTGGATACTTAAAACCAGGTATTGTCTCACAGTTTGTAGAGGAGGAAAACTGAGTTTCCCTACCTTGGTCAAGCTCCATACAGAGTCCACTTAGCAGTTCTTAGAGAAGTGAAGTCCAAGGCTGAGAGCTAAATAATATATATATATA